>NC_056734.1:279396313-279583813 GCF_019279795.1 Protopterus annectens
ATTCTATGCATCATTGGTATTGAGCAGCCTTAAAGGCATAACAGCATGTATACATATATACATGTTATTAAAGGTATACACACAGTTATATCATATCTCTCCACAAGGAGTGTGAGAGAGATGGGGGGGGGGGTTCTATCTAAAAACAATACTACAGTCATAAAATGTTTGGTGCACATAAGCAACATTTCTTAATGCAATACAAACTATTTAGAAACACATTTTGAAAAAAATGCACATATTCCAACAGAAAAATATTTTAATAATGACATTTCAAGTAAATGAGCAGTTCTCGATAGTAATTTCTGAACTATCTTTTGTATTAAAGAAAAAGGATTTTGTCACTCATTTGCCTATGAATACAGCTACATTCACAATAACACTCAGGTGGAATTCAGAATATTTCTGATCACTTTCAATGAGCAATAACTTGTACAGGAAAGAAAGTTTAGAAAATTATTAAAACATTTAAAGTCTTGTCCAGTGTGCCTAACTGTACACGTCTGGTAATATTAGAAACAGTAAAGTCTTATTTGGGTGTATGACATTTGAGTTTGAGACATTCTCTGTGTCTTTGTAACACATTTTGATTTCAGGAAACCATGTCTCGGTAACTGCACCGACTTCAGCATCTTCCAAAGTGAGGAGTGCTTCCAGGGAGTACATTTTCTTTTTTAGACTTCTGGATTAAACAGCAGTACCTTGAATTTATCTAGAGAGAACGTTGTTATTTTTGGAGGTTGGTTATTTTTGACACTGCCTAAAAAGGCAAAATAGGGAAGACTTATGCCTTTGCCATTATCCGAAAGCCTAGAAAAGACAGGTGCAGATGATCTCTGGCAAAGCAGCGTGGCCTGTTGACCATGTCTTCCCAGGCTGACAGATATTGGATCCCCTTGGACTGACACAAAAGCTAAGCCAAATGTTAAAGTCAATCATTTTTTGTCTGTATAGTGGCATCATCATTGGAGAAGGTAGAATGCTGCTTAAGGCTAGGCTTATACCTGCCTGTGACACATAAACTGAAACCTCCTTTATGTCTATTTTCATATAGTCCAGTGAGGTACATCTCAAGTCATTCATCCTCATATGGACTATGACGGAGTTATACCAGTACTTGTGGTTGAGTGACTTGAGTGCTTGAGTGACTTGATAGATACTGGTACCTGGGAGGCAGCTAACCACAATGGAGTCACCTATGACCAATACATTAGGTTTTGTGGTATTATGCCTTATGGGCTTATTTGTTGAGACAATGGTGTGTGGTTTTATGTGTAGTGGTTGTTTTTTGCATTATGTGTGCAAGTGGTTTCCATTTGGGAGGCCTCTGCTCTTTTGGTAAGTTACTAGTGAGTACCTCTGCATATGTGGGTTTATGTGTCATGTTCATAGGTTCATAGGTAGGTACTAGGCTATTGGCCCTAGGGCCTATATAAGCCTAGCCAAACGGTACCCTGGCTTTTGCCACCCAAGAAAATTATTTTCCTGTGCCCCTGTCAAGCAGAGCCACAGAAGTGATCCCCGGCGTGAATTTCCTATCTCCCATCCAGTCATCAAGATTTTTCTTGAAGAGTGCTAATGAGGAGCTTTGTTTGATATAGACAGGCAGTTTGTTCCAGAGTATGGGAAGTCTCTGGGACAGGAAACTATCCCTCCAGCATGTTTTGTTTATTGTGGTGACAAGGTTTAGGCCCCTAGAGCGTGTAGCTCGGTGGGATTGGGATTTCCTTAAGTGGAGCATGTCCAACAGCTCTGGGTGTGATATAGCTTTGTATGTTAGACAGAGATCACCTCTGAGTAGATGATATGTGACAGAGTAAAGCTGGAGTTCTTTGAGACGGTCTGCGTAAGGCATCTATTTGAGGCCAGTAATCCTCTTTGTGAGGTGTTTCTGTGGCCTTTCCAGTTGTTGTAGATGTCCTGTGAGGTACATACCAAAAGGGGCATTGTACTGTATAATGGGTCTAATGAGTGATGAGTAGAGGGGAACAATGACCTCTATTTTCCTGGATGAGAAACCTTTTGTGATGAGGTGTGCCACATAGAAGGATTTCCTGACTACTGTGGCAATGTGATTATCAAAGGAGAGACTACTGTCCACCTGTGTCCCAAGGTCTCTTATCACATTTTTGGTGTTAAGTAGACTATTGCCTATGTGGTAGTTCATGGGTACAGAGTTTTTACCAAAAGGGATGACAATGCACTTTTTGGCATTGAGCTTGAGGCCATGGCTTTGACACCAGGCATCTGTCTCAGAGAGGCCCTTTTGTAGGATGTCCACATCGTTAGGAGTTTTGATTATGGCTCCTAGTTTGCAGTCATCTGCGAACTTTGTTAGCCAAAGACCTTCTGTGTTAGCCTGTACTTCAGAGAAGTAGATCCCAAACAGGAGAGGACCTAGGACTGAACCTTGTGCTACTCCACTTGTCACTAGTCTGAAGTTGGATTTAGAGTTAGCTACTTTCACAGTGTGGGTTCTGTCAGTGAGCCAGTTGGCAACCCATCTTGTGACATAGGGATTTATACCTAGTTTAGTGAGTTTATCTATAATTCAAGAGTGGGGGATGATGTTGAAAGCCTTGGCAAGATGTAGAGAGGCTGTGTGAACCACCTTACTCTCATCTGCAGCTTTGGTGACCACTTCAAAGAAGTCTATCAGGTTTAGGAGACATGATCTGCATTTTACAAACCCGAACTGGGTAGGGTCCAGAGTTTGGAGATTACCAGTGTCATTGTTTATAAGTTCCTTGATGATACATTCCATAGCCTTGCAGACCAGTCTCATCAGGCTAATGGGGTGGTAGTTCCCAGGGTCCATGGTGGCACCCTCTTTATGGAGTGGGATAACCATTGCTGTGCGCCATTCAGTGGGCACAAAGCCTGAGTGAGGTGAGGCTATGATTGAACATGGTACTTAGGTGGGGTGCCAGTTCATTCTGTATTTCATGTAGAATGCAGCCTGGGATGTTGTCAGGTCCCATGGATGCTGTGTTCTTGGCTTTGGTGAGTGTGTTTTTTACCTGTGCAGCCATGATTACAGGAACTTTGCATTCTTCCGGTATAGAGATGGACCCTTTAGGGATGAGAGAGGGGTAAAGTTAGCACTGAGCCTACCTGCCAAGATGTTGGCAATATCAGTTGGTTCTGTATATTTAGTGCCATTGTGCTGTAACTCAGAGCAGATCTGAGTGTTGCCATTGAGATTCTTGACATAGATAGAGAATGCTTTGTGGTTGTCTTTAGAATCAGTGGCGATTTTGTTTTCGTAACTAGCTTTGGAAGATTTTATGAGGGATCTTAGCTTCTTACTGAGGCTGACCATGGATTTCCTCCAATCATGTGATTTTACTCTTTTCTGCAACAGCTTCTTTCTTCTGTTGTAGAGTTTGTTTATGGCAGGGGACCACCAGATTGGCTTCCTTTTTTGGTGGATAGCATCTTGGCAGACCTCCCAACCGTTCCGAATTACTCGGATTTTACCGAGTTTTGGGGTCAAAATGAAGGGGTGCCACGATTCCTGAGTGGCACCCCTTCATTTCCGATTTTTCTTCTACTTTTTTCAAACTTTCGCGCTGTCGGTGATGACGTCATCGCGTGCGCAATGATGTCAGTGCCGTCAGGCTACCAGCCAGTCGGAATCGAGCTCAAGGAGCTCGCATCATAATTTCCGGCTGGCTTGAATTACGTTAACGGCGGGAATTGCAAGCTGGCGGGTCGCGAAGCAGAATTAAGCTAACAGCGGGGCCGGGAATCGCCGAGATTGGATTAATGGTAGCCGGGAATTGTAAGCTGTTGTTCGCCGAGTCGGGGGGAATTGCAAGCTGACTGACTGTTCAGGATTAATGGCAGCCGGGCTGCGAAGCAGAATTAAGTTAACAGCGGGAATCGCTGTTCAGGAAGGATTAATGGCAGCCAGGGTCCAGATGCAGGTAAACTAGTGCCTTCTATATTCTTGGATCTAGCAAAAGCATTTGATCCAGTTTCATGTACTAGACTGCAATAAACATTACTGTCCACCTGGACCTTAACTTGGTTTAAATACTGTCTTATTTAGGGCTCAGTGAGTCAGTGTGACAAATGGCAAACATGCTACTACTTATCCTACCTACCCATTACCATGGGTATCCATCAGGGTTCAATCCTAAGTCCTCTCTTCTTCAATAGTTTTATAAATAATCTCCATACTACAGTGGGTCAAGGCTCCATGGTTCAATATGCAGACATCTCCTCTCCAATCTACTCAGCTCTAAGCATGTAATCATTATAGGCTATTACACAGCAATTTTTGGCCTCCATCACATCTTTTCTGAGCCAGATTTAATCTTCTGCTGAGCACAAACAAAACATGCGTCATACTTTTCATTCCCAAACAATACTCCCAGGGAGGGAGGAATAACTACTCAGGGGTAAGTGTGTGTGTAAAAATAATAGTGGTGGGTACATACATAAATGTCCTGGGTATTGCAAAATAAGTCAGAAATTGTCCTCAGAGCTTCTGGAAGCTGTCATTCCTGACTGACTGTAGGAGAAAATATGCTTTCATGTTGGCTTACAGGCAAGAGAAAGTGTGCTGTGTTCTCTGATTATTTAACAGAGCAACTGCTTTTGTTTTGTGTTTTAATGGCTGCAAAAGAACGTGCTTTCAGTTTCATGTACATATTGGCTTGGCTTACAGGAAATGAAAGTGTGTGCTAAGCTTGCCTTGCTTATTTAACATAAATTGCTTTCGTTTTATTGTATTTTAATGGCTGCAGGAGAAAATGTGCTTTCATGTTCACGTTGGCTAACTTGGCTTACAGGCAAGGGTGTGTGCTGTGCTCTCTACTTAGAGAAACTGCTTTAATTTTACTTGTATTTTAACGGCTGCAGGAGAAAACGTGGTTTCAGTTCATGTACATTTTGGCTTGGCTTACAGGAAGAGAAAATGTGTGCTTGTGCTTTACTTAACAGAGAAACTGTTTTCCTTTTACTTGTATTTTAATGGCTGCAGGAGAACATGTGCTTTCATGTACATATTGGCTTACAGGCAAGAAAGTGTGTGCTTTAACAGAGACTGCTTTTATTTTGATTTTACTGCTGCAGGAGAAACTATGCTTTAATGTTCATATTGACTTGCAGGTAGGGCAATGTGTGCTTTACTTATTTAACAAACTGCTTTTGGTTTACTTAACAGCTGCAGCAGAAAGTGTGTCTGAGAGAGACTGGAATGTTGGCTCATAAATACTTTTGGTCTGTTTCTCTTAAAATTTTGTTTTCTGGCAAATACAATGAGAACTAAATTCACTAAATCATTGCCATTTAAGTTTCAGTCTTCCTGTCTTTCAGGAAATGCATGCTTGGTAACACAAAGTATCATACAAGCAATGTTTAAAATGTGTCCCTTGTTTTGGTCTTTTGTCCCCTTCCCAATAAATTTTTGGTTATTTCCAGATTTCTTATGCTGGATAGGTCTTCAGGGGGAGATGAGTATAGTGTTGTTTATAGTAAGTGTGTTTGTGTTGTCAGTAGACTCAGTAGTATGATGGGTCGAATACTTACTTTTGATATAGAAGGCTGTGGGTTCTACTCCCACAGCATGTAGATTGCTGATACTGTACTCTCTTGTACTTTGCAGTCCTGAGAATGTTCTCTTTGGCAGAGATGGCTAGTAATTATGAGCCTGTTATCAGTTTACCATCAATTCCCTGTTGTAATATTACTAGCTTATTATTTTTATGCAACATAGGCAATTTATATCTCAAGGGCAACAGGCATGTTATTTGTAGATGAAACAATGAAATATTAAGTTGTTTGCTAGCAGCAACCTCTTCATTAGTTACATATCTCTTTAATGTGGAAATATTATGTGACTTTTACTTCTGCAGAGATTGTGCATATTTACTTTACTGATACTGGTGGATTGTAGACATTATTCATACTTTTATGATGGAAATGTTCTGAACTGGGCAGTTTAGTCAAATATTGGTTCATGCACTTTGTTTCATTGCTTACAACAGTAAAGGTGTTCAAAACAATAAATTTAAAACGCACTGTAGCAAGTATGCTGTATTATACAAGGAATATAATTTAATATTGTCTGGAAAATGTATCAAAGAACACATGTAATGTTTTGTGTACAAGGGGGCCTATGATTTGAAAACAGCCCAAAGCTAATCTTACCACTGGCCAGATGCATTTTCTTTGTGGGTTTCAATGCTGTTTCAATGAATGTGAGTTTCAAGGGCAGAGTAGTTATAATGCTAAGTCTATTTTCATTGTGAGATGTGAGACTGTATTGCTTTGTTTAGCAGAGGTCCAGTAGTGTTTATGCTATAAAATATAAAATAAACTTTTTAAATTAATCCAAATATTGTAGAAGTAAAGCAGTAAGCACATTATAGTGTTTATGGTAAATAGGGCAAATTAACCAGGTAATGGTACATTGCAATGGCTGCAGGGGGACTCTGGTGCCATTTTTGGTTATCTGTTCTTCAGTTTGTGTACGTTGGCACCCCACAATTCCACTGGAGTGGGTGGGGTTACATGATTATGTATGCAAATTCTATGTTAATCAGCGTACAGATTTGTACCTATTTTTCATAGGCCTTGTCCAGATTTTTGATGTTTCCAGGTTGAGAGGTATGCATCTTGGTTCTGTTAGGGATTGCATGATCCATGCACTCGTGTAAGTTCTTATAAAGTGCAATTGTATAGGATTCAGCAGTCGTACCTCTATTGTCTGTCATCATGGGTGTCGTGAAGTTTGCCACTTCTGTCTTAAGAAGCGTGAAGTTGGCTTTGGAGAAATTTTTTACTGTGGTTTCCATAATGGGGGGCGGGGGTGGGATGTGGATGTCTAGGGTGATTTGCTTGTGGTTGGATCTGACCAATTGACCTATGGTGTGGAACACCGGTTGCCCATGTTGGTAATGACCAGGTCTAGGATATTGCTGCCCCTGGTAAGGGTGTGGATACGTTGATCCAAGGCATTGAAATTTATGAATTCCAGAAAACGTTGAGCACAAGAGTTGGTACATGAGTAGTTTTCCCAGTTAATGGTGGGGTATTTTAAATCGGTCATTATTAGGGTGTTAGGTTGTACCCTAATATTTTTCAGTGTATCAAGAAATGAGGAGTGGGAATTCTGGAGCATGGTGGTGGATCTGTAGCAAGCTACAATTTGGATTGTGGTCTTGCCCAGAGTAAGTTGCACTTGGATAATCTCGGATGTATTATACTGAGCAACTAGCCTGGAGATGTGGATATCCTTAATGAATATGGACACACCTCCACCTTTAGTGCTTTGGTCCAGGTTAGGTGGCCGAAAGGTGTGGTATGAATTATAGCCTGGTAATGCAGGGATGCTCTCTGGAGCCTTGAACCAGGTCTCTGTCACTGCACAGATGTCGATGTTCTCTATTTTAAGGAGTGCCTCGAGTGAGTGCATTTTGAGGTTTAGACTTCTAGCATTAAGTAGCATTACCCTCAGATTTTGCTTGCTTGTACCTGTTACGGTGGTGAATTTGTCATTTGAATCTTGCCTAAAAAAGGCACTATACGGGTGGCAAGAGCCTTAGCCAGTATCCGGAATCCCAAGGGTGACAAGTGCAGGCCATCTCTGGCAAAGCATTATGGTTTGTTGATCATGTCATCCCAGGCAGACAGATACTGGATTCCCTTAGAATGACACCAGAAGCTTAGCCAATTGTTGAAGTCAATCATTTTGTCCTTGTACTGTGGTACCATTCTGGGTGATGGCAGGATGCTACTCAGGGCTAGGGTCATACCTGCCTGGGCTACAAGATTGGACAGCTCTCCATGTCTCTTTTCATGTAGTCCAGGGAGATATGTCTCAGGTCATTCACACCAACATGGACAATGACAGAGTCAAATTTGTACTTCTTGTGGAGTGACATGAGTGCATGCATTATATGGTGGATCGTGGCACCTGACAGTCAGCTGACAGTCATTTTCTCCTTGTTTAGCCTGGTGAGTGGAACATCAGTGTGCCTGACTATAGAGTCACCTATGACTAGAGTGTTGGGTACGTTGTTATGCCTTATGGGCTGTGGTTGAGTGGCACACTGAGTTTGTGGGCTACGTGTCATTTGGGTTGTGTTGGGGGGTGGAGGTTGCTTGCGTTTCTGCTTTGGAGGTCCCTGTTGCTTGGGTAGATTTTTGAGAGCCTCCAAGAATGTAGGTGTGTGTTTTGTGTTTCTATGTGTGTGTTTTGGTGGTCTAGGTTTTGAGGTACTATGTGATGAGTGTGGTGTGGTGCAAGTGTTTACCTTCTCCTCTTGACTGTCTAGTCCAGTCTTGGGTCAAGAGAGCTTTGCTTCCAGTTTGGCTATATACGTGCATCTCTCACAGGTTGTAGTGTTGGGTGGTAGGAGGAGAGGGTTGTCTGTGTACATGAGGCAATTGCTGCATTGCCCCAAGATGCCCAGATTCATCAGGTAGACAGGAGAAAACACCGGGAGCTGACCCTTAGCATGCCTGGATAGGTGCTTATTTATTAAGTATTAAAAACTGTTTTCCTCTAGACAAGTGAGGAAAGTTGAGTGCTGTAGTAATTTGTAGCTTATTTAGTGCTTACAATGAGTTCTGAACAAGTGCTGAGCTCAAAGAAACAGATTTGAGTGCTGAAACTAGAAAACTGGCTAGTACTAAGAAACAAAATTAAGCTAGATGACTTCCCTCCAACACTGAAAGGCTTGGGGGCTCAGAAGCTTACAAACAGTCCTGGATACAGCAAATCTGTATCTGGATTAGACAATTTACAGGAAAGGCAAGAAACAAGCTTAGAATTTTTTTTTTGTAAAGTGGAAAGGGGAAAGGAGGAGCAGAAACTAACTGGGTTGGCCTTCTCAAATCTTCTCCCTGGATTAGGTAGAATAAGGTAATGACACTAGACTGGGATGAGTGTCCCAGATCAAATTTAAAGTAGAGGCGGGCAACTGTAAAGCCACCAAGTATAAAAACAGGATACCAATAGGGAAGGAGGATGGGAAACAAAAATCAGAACAAACGAACCCAACCAGATGCTTAACAATTGTAGGAAATTCTAGTTAATATCTCACACAGAGTGAAACTAGCTAGCAAAGTATATGCAGGCAATAAAAGTGCTATAAATAACTCAGAAATAAGCAAAAAACAGGATACTTAATGTTATATGTCACAGATTAGTTAGCTCAGAGCCCTTCCTCTGATTAGCTCAGTGTGAAATGGCAGAAACACTCACAAGTTAACTTCTTAAGTAACAAAGTTGAAACCTGAAGCAACTTTAAAAAAAGCTTGAAAGAACCAATGAGGTGTTTACTTCAAGGCGCAGTCCAGGCAACCTCAGTCAGCCAATGACCACAAACAATCCACTCTCACTGAAATGCTATACTGGCCTTGGCTAAGCTATGATGGCCTGGAACATGTGCTCAGACACACAGCCTCTACTAACAAACAACTAGGCCCAAAACACAAGCCTGAATATGGACAACGCTACACTACCAACACCACTTAGGTAGAAAAAACTGCAGAAATGTTTAAACAGATAAAGGATCAAGGAGACTCTAGAGAATGCTTTTAAATGCAAACAGGTTATATGATACACTCCTGGCAGGAAATCAGAACAAACAAACCCAACCAGATGCTTAACAATTGTAGAAAATTCTAGTTAATACCTCACACACAGTGAAACTAGCTAGCAAAATACATGCAGGCAATAAAAGTGCTATAAATAACTCAGAAATAAGCAAAAAACAGGATACTTAATGTTATATATGACAGATTAGTTAGCTCAGAGCCCTTCCTCCGACTTCCTCCGATTAGCTCAGTGTGAAATTTAGTGCGGGAAGAATCTGTATGTTGACAACCTGTTTAGCATTCAATTTTCCCTATTGTGAGAGTCTTCCCTACAATTTCATGGTGTAGCTACATCTGTCACATAAAGTAGTTTTTTTGTTTCAGGAATAAGTGGTTGTCAGTATACATGACACAATTGCTACATTGCCTCAGGATGCCCATATATATCAGGTTGGCCAAATAGATGATGGAAAACTGTCTGTCCATGACAGCAGGCTTTTACTACATGTTTTAATAGGGATGGGAATGGGTTACTTAGAAAGGACTGTACCGGTAGCACCGAGACTACAACATACTTTGTGTAGGTTAAGGTTGATCAATAAGTCAACACTGCTCAGGGAGCAACTGGTTGCTTTTAAGCCACAAGAAAACCTTAAAAGGTTTCACTAGCAGATATTTAGGGTAAAATTGAGCTTCTAGGCTTTTGTGTCTATACAGGGCACTGTTAACTGCTGCTGTGCAAAGAGCAGTACCTCTCAAACACAAGGCTTAAATGCAAACAAGGAGAAACATGTTTTAAGCTAACTACCAAGCCAGAAAGTACACAATAAGCCTTTAACCAGCAATCCACAACTCAGACAGGTTAGATCAGCATACTTCTGCCACAGGGGTGCAGAAAAATGCCTTCTTAATGTAGAATAGCTGTTTTGGAGTGCAAGTGTAACAAGACCACACAAACTACCTACAACAGCCTTGCAACTATCAAATACAATATAATACAGTGTCATTAACTACTATAAGCAGCAACAGACAGTACAGCTTTTTTTTAAAACTGCTAAAGTACAGTCACTGTATATAACAGTAGTTCTAAAAACTACTTAGACCCCTTTTGTTTGCTTCCCATCTCAGATAGATCAGGTAAACACCTACTGTCATTAGCTGAATAATCCCAGTCCTTCTAATGTGAAAGCATAGTAAAGGAGTGTCCAGAGTAAAATGCTACCACAAACTTAAAAGATAAGAAATGCTACCACAACATATGGATACAGCAGTGCACTTTAAAAAGCTTATAAAAGTGTGATTATTCAATGAAAGTACTTAGCTTTGAATAAATGATCCAAGACCCACTCAATTATACAGAATTTATAAAGGCGCTAAAAACAAGATAAGCTGATTAATAATCCCTTCAGCCAATAAAACTACATGCAGAAATCTCAAGTGTTTCCCCAACTTAAAGACACTAGGCTACCTCCCAGTGCACTAGATGGAAAATCCACTGACCTCTTGATGTAAAAACAAGTGCTTGCTAGAAAGTAAAAATACACTACTTTATCCAACAGCTGGCTAGATGATAATAAATTCGTAGAAGCAAATAAGCAGAACAGACATTGAGAGGCAAAATGCACCTTTTCAATGCAAGCACAAGGAAAGGCAAATAATTCAAAATATCAAAAGCAGTGTAGAAAGGGAGGAGCTTATTAAGTTTAAGTTACAGTAGGAGTGGGCAGCTTAAAATCACCAGGTTTAAAAAGATCAGCAAAGGAGATTGTGGCTGGGAAAAAAATAATGGAATCACCAGCAGTGCTTTAGTTTATTCAGGTTTGAAATCTTTTCAGAAAAAGGCAAAGACAGAGAAATTCACTGTGTATTTAAGTATCACCTAAGAAATAATTTAAATAATGAAAAAACATGTTAAGTGTGCAGTCTAGTTAATTTAAGTGGCTATCTCTCACATAGAACAAAACACCAGGCCAAGCAGATTTCTTAAAACAGAAAACAAAATGGAGCAGGTAAAACAGAAAGAAGCTCTATCCCTTGCAGAATAAATATATGTTTACTTTCCTCAGTCAGTAGGGAATCACCAGCAGTGCTTTAGTTTATGCAGGCTTAAAATATTTTCAGATGTATTGCTTGCCCAGGTTGGAGGGAAAGTAGTGTCTGGTTGGAATACCACTTATCATAAATACTCTTGAAATAATCTTTTTCATTTTGGTGATTTCTCATGATGGATTCAGAAGGAATGGTCTTAGGTTCCATTGGTTGAAATATGGATTCCAGCATTGATTTGGATTTGTGTTTCTAAGCATTGAGTGTGCAGGGATTACTTCCACAGCACTGTGTGGAGTAAAATAGAAAGACCTGAGATGTATGCAGATCTGGTTGTCAAAAAACGTTTTCAGTAGTTTAGACCACAGCAACTACATTTGACTGGAGATATTTATGACCTGATAAAGTAGGCACAAAACCAGGTCTATATTAAATGCTCGAAGAGGCGTTACATTGAACACCTCTTCAGAGACATTTAAACACTGACTGCACTAAACCACGAACATTCAAAACAGCGATTTCATTCCCTGGGAAAGAAATCTCTAGCACCAAAA
The DNA here is from genome assembly GCF_019279795.1 of Protopterus annectens. Classification (NCBI taxonomy): domain Eukaryota; kingdom Metazoa; phylum Chordata; order Ceratodontiformes; family Protopteridae; genus Protopterus; species Protopterus annectens. The sequence goes on from NC_056734.1 coordinate 279,408,469, forward strand.
ACACACACACACAATTTCAAACATAACTATTTGCCCCCTACACCCCCCATCTAAATATACCAACTATGAGATTGCACTACAGTGGGATAAAAGGAAATGTCATGGCTCAGGCAAAGCATTTTTTTCCCTAGGAAAAAAAAAAATCGCTGACCTGAGCCTTCGCTATTTTCAGATTTCGGTCTATATGTGTTGGTGAAATGGCATTCGCTGTAATGCCATTTTGCCGATCTAATATAGACTCACAAAAACATAGTCCTCATCAAATTACTGGAACTCTGTGAATACCATCTACCCTTGTCTGTGATTACTTCCTTTGGTATAGCATATTTGGTAAACATTGAACCTGACAATAATCTGTTAGCTGTTGTGCTTGGCATCAGTAATATTTCTGTACCTTAATAGTAATAGTTATTTAGAACAAGATAGCACTTTCCTTCAAATTCATATAAGAAATAAATTATTTACTGCCAAGGACCTTTTGTTTCATGAGTTATTAGTAATGGTTCTCTCCTTTGAGATGCTTTATATATTACTTTGACCTGGCATTTTGCCCCAAGCTTTGAAATTCCCATATTGGGCTACAGTACAGACATCTTGTCTCTTTTATGACACTTAGGCGTTGATGTACTTAATGTATTTGTGTTAGCACATTGGAATGTTATGAAAAAGGAACAGCAGCTCTGTTCTGGTACAGTAGCAAACAATCATGTTCGTACAGTTGTGCTCTGATAATGTAGTATTTGTATATCAGATACTTTGGCTGTGTCCAATGGTTAGACCAATCAAACCTTATATACTTAATGACAGTTTTTAACTTAGCAGCATGTTTGATAGCTTTATTTATTTTTTCTAGCCTTAGAAGTTATTTGTCAATTTGTCATAATGCTCAACACATGAACAGCAACATCTTCCTCAGTATCAGATTGTGTTTCATCTTGCACTGGTCTTCTAAGCAGCATGTCAGGCACAACTGCTTTGTAGCCAAGACTTTACCTGCCATTGAATTATCTCAGTCTCATAAATAACTTTTTGCATCTGTATGGGACTTTGTCCAAAATTATAACAATTAATCAGTGGGAACCAGTGGTTTGTAGTCAGTCTGGATATAGAAATTCTTAGGTATCTTAAGAACTTCTCAGATGCCTACACATTTGTAAGACACTTTTTTTAATATTTGCAAATAATTTTGTTCTTCATCAGCATTCTGACACAATAGGAAATGGGTCTTAAAACTTGTACATCCATCTGCTGTAAAGCAACATTTAGATCATAGCTCATCATCATCATCAACCACCCCTTTTCCCAATTTCCTACATGGGGTTGGGGTGCGTCTCTGATCATTCAGTGTCACTCTCCTACCTTCTTCAGCAGTCATGCCTAACTTTAGTAGGTCTTCTTTCACACAATCCAGCTATTTCTTTGCTGGGCACTGTCATTTCCTCTTGTCTTCTTCTTGTGTGCCCCAAATCTTCTCAACCAGATTGTCTTCTGCTCTCTTGCACATGTGCCAGAACCACCATAATCTCTTCTCTTTGATCTTGTCTGCAATTGGAACTAGGCTTCTGCTCTTATGTCCTCATTTCTTCATCTGTCTCACAGTGTGCATCCTACTACCCATCTCAGGTACTTCATCTCCATCACCTGTAGCTCCCTCAACTGCTCTGCCTTCACTGCCCATGTTTCTGTACCATACAGTAGTACTGGTCACAGCACTGTTTTGCACACCTTACTTTTCAGTTTCTTTGGCATTCTTCTGCCACATACATCCCCTGTACTAGTTGGGTGCATCCCCACTTATTTTTGCTTTGACTTCCTCATTCAGACTTCATTTTTCCTCAACCATCCCTCCCAGATACTTGAAGTGTTAACTTGTTCCACTATTTTTCATTCTATCTCAATTCATAACTTCTTCTCATTTCCCCTATTTGCTGCAATTAAATATGTGTTGTCTGTACTTAGTTTCATCCCATCTGCCTTCCGTTTTGCATTCCATTCTCTTATACTTTGCTGAAGTACTTCTTACTTCAGAGTTTGCCTGTAATGCCACATGATCTGCATACAATAGCTTTGCTGATTTGTCCACTACAACCTGTTTGCTAATGCAGTCCTTTATCTGTATGAACCACAGTGGGCTCAGAGTTGAACCCTGATGCATACCCACTCCCACTGGTAACCCCTCTGTGAGTCCAAATGCTGTTCATACTTGGTCATTAGATCATTCCTCATAGCCTGCACAAATTCTACAAATGTTTCTGCAACTTCAAAGCAACACAAGGGTACCCAAATCAGCTTTCTTGCGACCTTGTCATATGCTTTCTCTAAATCTATTAATGCCCAGTTGGACTGTTTCCTCATCTCTAGCTTCTTCTCAACTATCTGTCTCTCTGCAAACATCAAGTCAGTTGTGCTGCATCCTGATCTGAATCCGAACTGCTAATCTCCCATACTTTTTATTGTTCTGGGTATTTTTTATCAATTACCCTCTCCAGAGCTTTCCTGCAGTGTGACATTGATTCCTCAGTACTGCCTACAGTTGTGAATGTCCACTTTGTTCTTGTACACTGGCACTAATATGCTTAGTATGCGTATTCTCCAGTCATCTAGGATATGCCTTTCTCTGCATGCTGCTATGAGGGCCCTCAGGGGCCACTTATCCCCCTAACTCACCCAACATGTTCATCACATCTGCAGTGGCCTCATCTGAGCCTGTTGCTTTCCTTGACTTTATTTTCATTAATGCTGTCCTGACTTCTTCTAAGGTGGGCTCTTCTCCCTTTTTCATTATAAGCAGTGTGTGGGGTAGTACAGCTTCTGTGGGGTTTTTCTCATTCAGAAACTGATGAAAGTACTCTTTCGATCTGCCTTTCATTACCTTTGCACTGGAGAGCAGGTTGTTGCTGGCATCCCATATGAAGAGTGTCTGACTATCTTCTTTATCTCTTTCACTTTGTCTTGCAACCTGATAAAGTTTCTTTGAGCCATTTACAGAGTCACTTTCCAGAAGCTGGTAGAGGGCTTCTGATGCCTTGTTCTTAACTATTATAACTAACTGCTCCCTGGATCTTAGCTACTGTCTGGCATTTAATGCAGTGGAGTAAGACTCTAACCTCCTAAGGAGCTGCTTCCAGGGTCAGGGGTACAGGGCTTGACTCTTTCCACCTTCATTTGCTTAATGTGTGACCATGAGCAGATCAGTTAACTAAAAAGTGCTTTGGGGCAACTGGGAATATGGGCTCCAACTAGCATCAGTGTTCATAACTGCTGTTTTAATAACATCATAGTAGGTTTACACTAGAACAGGTATTAGCATTTGTTAAATTTTGCTGAATACCTGGGCCTGAACAATCCCCCATTAGCAAAATACATCTTTCTTTAATAAGTCTTTCACTGGACATAGCACTGTTGACAGATCTGGTAGAAACATGCCAAAGACATTCATCAGACCTAGGGTCTTATGTAGCTCAACTACACAAGTTGGATCTTTTGGCTCTGCTATAGCTTTGACCTTGCTTGAATCTGGTCTGATTCTACTAGCACATATGTTGTGATTGATATATTGGACTTTCCTAACCTGCATTTGTCTCTGTACAGTTTCATACCTGAGGCTTTCATGGTTAAAGACACTATTTCTAATCTCGTGCCATGTGTTTTTTATCAGGATTGAACAATACAATGTCATCCCTGACAACAACACTTTCATGCCATTGCAGCAGATTATGTCATGTTGAGATATTTTTGCTGCTAAAGTTATACCAAATGACAACCTTTTGAAACAAAACTCTCCAGGCAGAGTGACAAAGGTTAATAGCTTTTGAGTAATACCTCATTAGGGGTATCTGCCAAAAAACACATGAAGCATCCACGGTGGAGAACCCTCTGGTATAAAAAATGCTTGGGTGCAATAACCTCTACAGGAAGTAAAATAAATCTTTTAGTCTCATAACATCATTACATATAATTTGTTTTTAATTTGACACTAATTCTTACATTGCTATTTCTTTTGATAAGTGGAACTATGTGCACACACCATTCAATCAGTTCAGTTGCACTTCCAATCACACCAAGTGTATCATAAATTGGAGTTCTGCCACTACTTTAGAATGTATTGGAAAAGGTACCTTTATAGGTGTGGCCAAGGTATATGGGATAGCACCAGGTTTTATGTTTATCTTTTCTGGCTCACAGTTAAGGAGACAAACTACACCAAACACATCCTCATTAATTTATTTTATTGTGGCACCCAGCCCAAACTCCTACACCACAGATTATTTGTTCTGGTCTTCTAAATCATACATGCAGAAGTCCTATATGCTGCTTTCACTCATACATTGCTAAGGCTCCTCAAACATTGCAGTTGAAGTGACTTATATACTTGAATTTGCATGCAGGGTTATGCATTTCTGTTTCTGCCTCATGCAACAGTGGATGGTTTGATGGTTGGTGGTGGATGGTACTCTTGTACATGCCATGTGATATTACAGTAACACCAGACTCTGTATCTATTTTAAAGCTTTCTGGGGTTCCACGTGTCATTTGCCAGTTGATTCACTGAATTTGGAATAGCAGTCACTGAACCCTAGGAAATGTATTCTGAACAAAGCATTCAGTTCTACTGTCAGTGGTTACTTGTTTTAATAACTTGTACATGGCAGCAGCATAATATCCCATCTTGTTCCATTTCGTATCCCATCTACCAAGTGCAGCAGGCAGTCCTGACCCAATATTTAAATGATTACACCCTCTGCATATGGCAAGTTTGCATTTACTCTGCCTTTTATGCAGACATCTACACTGGTTAGTATCATGCTCTGCACTGAATTTTCCATTTTCTTTCTTTTTTATCTCGCGCATCATTTGCTGTACTCATACTAGCATTTTGCTTCTTTAGGAGTTCTGTCTGTATTGCCTTTTCCAAAGTTAAAGTTACTTTAACTGCAATGTTAGGAAAACTTCAGTATCAGCCAACACAACTACAATTCTGTTGAGAATTTGTTCATCCTATGTATGATAAAACCCATAGTTCTCAGACCGTTCAAACAAGTACTTGACAAAACTGCTATAGAATTTTCTCTAGCCTGAACATATCTGTGAAACACATGCCCTTTCGAGAATGACATTTCTTTTTGACACAAAAAATTTTCATTAAGCTCAACTGTAACATTCTGACACTCACAAACTTAAAACAAGGGCTGTAAATGGCTTCTACTTCTTTGCCCCATAGCCTAAAAATGTATTTTCTTGCATTTCTTCACTTTACTTTGTCTAGGTTTCATAGAATTTGAAACAGTGCACAGCTGTGCTTCTTTGATGGCCAAGCAAATGGCTTCTTGGTTTTGTGGCATCCCTTGGCCATTTGTCATGGTTCTGATTGATGAGTTTAAGTCATTTTAAGTGAAATAATATCCCATGATGCACACCCATGGTTATCATACCTCTCAACTGTCCCAAATACCTCAGAATTTCCCATTTTTGGGTGCAAAATAATAGGGTGCCATGAATTCCTGAGTGGACTCTTTGAATCCCAATTTTTTTATTTACATTTTTAGTTGATGCTGACATCATCTTGTATCCTACAATGTTGACAACGTGTAGGGGCATGCGTGATGAAGTCAGTGAGGACTCTGTCAGGAAGAGTTAACTTAAAAAAGAAAAAAAGTTGTTTATGGCTGCAGGCAGCAGACAATCAATGAGGACATTGGGTCACAGTGTCAAAGTGACGTCTTGCATGTCTGAGACATCATCATGTTGCTTGTAGCAGTACGGTCCTCCTGGAATTTGGATAGGCTGGCTGGAAATACTCGAAGACAGAGTGGGAAGAATCAAATCCAGAAGAAACGTAGCCAGCAATAGGTAGTGCAGCCACACTAGCAGCTAGCAAATGTCTGAGGCTGCACGCACAGTTGCACACCCATGTCTGTCCGCTGTCCACAGATTGCAGCCTTGCAGGATGAGAAAATGTATCTTCTTCTCAGCAAGGTTAGAGTAACAACCTCTATCAGTCACGTATTTACAGTAATTGGTGGGGTGTGCACTGTGTGCATTTTAAAAGGCAAACTTCTATTGCATTGCTTTGTAAGAATTATGAACAGGATGACTCTGCTTAGTCTTGCTGTTCATAATTCATACACAATTCTGCAACACTTACAGAAGTTAAGTTTGCCTTTTAAAATGCATGCAGTGCACACCACAGCAATTACTTTAAATACATGACCAACCATCCAACAGCAGCAATAACTATTATTTTATTCTTGGTTAGAGCTCGTAAATAGCAGTTTGTGTGGCAGCATGAATAATTACTGCAAGAGAAGAAAGTACGGTGTAAGCTGTGAGATGTACCTAAAAGACTCAAGCCTAAGTGTCAGATATTATTTAATCGGACTGTAAAATGAAATCTTTATTTATTTAAAATTGTCAACTGTCCAAATTTGTGCCTCATATTTTTGGTTTGTTTTTCATAAACAATATAAATGATTAGCAATCACTAACAAAGAAAATGAATACAAAGAAGCACAGAAAGAATGGGATACATCATGACATACACAATCATATTTAAACCTGACAAACCTCAATAGTTACGTAACGGTTAATATGTTTGCATAGTAGTAGTCAAATATAGTGTAAGTATTCAATAATGAGAAAATATGCATGGAACAAAGCAATTTACAGTATTTATAATTACTATTGTTCTGGTTATATTTTGTGTTTAATATTTTGTCTGTTCTTCAATTTGCATTTGATAGCTGGTATTCCACAATCCCATTGGAGTGGGCAGGGTTACATAATTATGTATGCACATTTTATGTTAATCAGCATCCTGATTTTTTGGCCTGTTGTACTTACTTTTCATGGGCCTTTGTCCAGATTTTTTATGTTTCCAGGTTGAGAAGTATGATGGTTACCCAGTTTTGCATATATGTACTATCAACAGTGGCACTGGATACATATATATATGTACTATCAACAGTGGCACTGGATACATACATATATGTACTATCAACAGTGGCACTGGATACATACATATATGTACTATCAACAGTGGCATTGGATACATACATGTATGTACCATCAACAGTGGCACTGAATACATACAATCAACAGTGGCACTGGATACATACATATATGTACTATCAACAGCGGTACTGGATATATACATATATGTACTATCAACAGTGGCACTGGATATATGTGCTATCAACAGTGGCACTGGATACATATATTAAAAGTTGAGATGCAGCATTAATTTCACACAAAGTGGCAGCATATTAAGAAAACTATATATAGCTGTTTCTTCTTAAAAGGCTCTCTGTGCATTATTGGTATTGAACAATAGCTTTTATACACATTCACATACATAGATGCATTTAAACCTGTACACATTGTTATCACACAACAGTGCACCAAATTATTTTTTTAATTCATTTTATAGTATCAGCTGAAAGGAAATACATGTATACATGTTTATTTCTTTACATAAAATGAAGTAATCTCAATATTGTTTACAACTTCAAATGGAATGAAAGACATTCATACAAATACATTTATTTTCATCTAAAGAAGCAGACTCACCTATTAGCTGTTCCCTGAAAACTGTCATACTTCACTCTGAAAGAATACTAGATCCTGGCCTTCCAGCAATTTATCAAAGTATGCCTTGTCTAACCAGTTTCTCACAGTTCAACATTAATCTTGTTGTATTGACTACTTCTGCTTGATTCTTTACAACTTTCCTGTATACCTTTGTCATTGCAGCCAGATGTTTAACTCAATTGCCTAATATCACAACCCGAAGTTTAGTCCTAGCATCTCATTGATGATCATCCCTCAACTACAAAGAGGTACATTTTCAAGTCTTAGCAAAAATAATTTCCCACTTTCATATAACCCTTGCCCATAGCCTTTGAACCTCAGTGCATTCAAAAAACATATAACTTGTATAACCAAAAGTTTTTATCACTGAGATGTATCCCCAAAATCCTTACCAGTGGCATATATCATTTTTGATTAATGTGATTTATCAGTCCCAAATCTTTATCCATAATTTAATAGTCTTAACACTTATCTAAACTTTCTGCCATTCTGCTAACATCCAGAATTCCTCCTCTACCTCATCACATTCCCTTCTCAACTCTTTTGCTTCTGTTGCCAATTTTCCCTCACCTATCACTTGGTAGGGCATTGCCAAATATTCCATTACCAACATTAAAGCAGTGCTTATTTGGGAATAACATGCATTCAGGTTTTTATTCATACTGGACTTGACTACATCCATAATCACATCAGGATCTCTCCCTTTTCAGCTGTTCTACTCAACTATTTCCTTCAGTGCACACGTCACATTTATTTGAAACTTCGTCCCTTCCCCTCTCCAATACATAGTCATTTCCTTGTCTTTCCTTGTATTACTGCTGTTATATCCATAAAAGAGCTATCATAACCTCTAATTTGACATCTCTCTCTCTCTTTCCCCTACCTTATGACCACCAGCAAACTCCACTTCTGCTACCTGCTAACTCACTTCTTCTTTCTGTCCTCATCATTATCTCAACCTTGAGGTCTACTCCTGTTACATTTTAATTGTATTACTCAGCTTAGCCGCTACTGTATACCACTGTAAATCCATTACCTCAGCCTCTTAGACTTCTAGTCTCAAATAATCTGTCTTCCTCACTGCATGATGGATTCAGGCACATATGCAGCGAGACATTTCCCTATGGTAAATTTAGCTGGGGACACATGGCTGAAGTGGTATTCAGATGCAGAGAGATATGGCTGTTGCAAATTCCCTGTGTGTGAAGAGAAGCACACACTGCCATACCCAAAGCTTTAATAACCAAGGACATGGGGGCAGAAGAAGCAATGAGTGTTGTGCTCAGTGTAGAGTACACGCTTATGTAACTACAACATGTAGAAGTATGTTACAGCATAGGTGAAATCTTGCATGCTACTGTAGTCATAGTTATGTTCCAGTATGCATTTTAGGTAATGCTCTCTAGACACCGTGAAGGGGGTAGTGGTCCACACACAGCAATTATAAAGGAACTGCCCATTGTACACTGCATTTTACTTCCACTGACATGCCCACTGGCCAGCCTGCTGCTGAAACCTGCCATACTGCCTGCTGTCTCATGTTGTCTTGGGGCCCAAGGACATTATTTTCCCCTTGCACATTTGTTATTGAAGTTATGGTCATGGCATTGCATTTTTTTCTTTGCCCCCCAGAGAATTGAATTCACAACAGTCATATTTCTCTGCAGCTGAATGCCACTTCAGCCATATGTCCCCAACCAAATGTCTGACTGCCTTGGTGCTTGAACCCATTCACATTGTGTACACAAGCCCTATCTTACCTCAACATGGCTGACAGCATGTGTTCTGGGCTTGAGCTGGTGCTGCTCAATGTATAAAGTAGCTCACAGTCTTGCATATTCAATTAGCAATGCTGCTACATTTAAAAACATTGCGCTCTTATTTAATTTACTCCCTTCTCATCCTCTTTTTTTGCAGCTTTGTTATTCTGGTTATTTATTGTTTATTTATTATATCATTTAACAATTTTAATGGCATTTATTTAAATAAAAAATATTGTTCTATGATTCTGCCTATTGCAACAGCCATATTTCCCTGCAGCTGAATGCTGCTTCAGCCATGTGTCCCCAACCAAATGCACCACAGGGAAATGTCTTGCTGCCTAGGTGCCTGAACCCCTGCATTATCCTTCACCTTCAACACATACTTGTTACATTTGGTTTTGATTCTCAATGTGCATGCATTTATAAATTATGGAAACATGCCTCAAAACATACAGAACTCTTGGCAAAAATCCGAATATGTATCAGACTTAAGGTTCCTTCACTGTAACCTCCCATGTTTATCCACTTTTCTACTAAAGCTTGTCATATCATTGAGCAAATTTTCAAACTTACTTTCAGCACATTTCACTCAAGCTGCGAGATTTTCATCATCAGATTTTTAACTTACTTTTTCCTCCTTGCCTTATCTTCAGTTATTTGGTCCTCTATTTTACCTGTTCTGACATGTACCAGCTGCTTGCAGTTGCATTCCAATTCTGACTGACTTCTTAAATCCCCCAAATACTCGGACATTTTGGGACCATCCCAATAAGCTATTTAGTAAATAGATCTAATTTTTAGTGAAAATTCAAATAAACCATGACCTTATACCCTTATCAGCTCTTTCCCCTTCCTGTCTGACTGAAAGGGTAATGGAAATTCTTGTCATGTACCCTTTGCTGACACTCATCTCATCAGTCAATGTTCTTTCTGTCCATGTTTGTTTTATTTATTTTTTATTTCTCTGCCACAGATTTAACACCTAAAGTGATACTACATCCATCTATGTGTTGTCTAAAATCATCAAGATGAAATATTATTCTAATGAATCAAATACTTTCCAGATGTCAAAATGCAACATCTGCATTCCATTGTTTTTCATCAGATAGTCCCAAAATAGTATCACCACCAGATCTCCTCCATTACTTTTCCCTTAAACAAACATCCGTTGATTTCCTTGTTTCAACTAGGTAATATTTTTCTAGCTTTTACAAGATGCTTGTGAAGATTTTTGTAGTTGTACTTATATGCATGACTGTTTCAATCTGCCTGAGTCCCTTTTAACAGCACTATTTCCTTACTTTGCAGGAAAGTGCTTTGACCTCACCCTCCCTCCATGAGGTCTTCTCTCTGACTTTTGCTAACAAAAAAAAAAGTGTATTACATGGCATGCAACTTCCTGTAGCTAGATATTAGCATCCATAAAATATATACAACCATATGATTTGCATACGTTTCTCTCTTTTCTTCTTATTTTCTAAGTCAGTATCTGTCCTGCATTCTCCCTTACCATATTAAAAGAAACATTTCCTTCTTAACAACTCTTTAGCCACCTCTGATGTCTCCCTTTCAAGTATTCATGTCTTCCTTCTTCATTTCTTCTGGTTTAATGATTACTCTGTTCCTTTATGCTGCTTGCTGCTTGGATTTACCTCCAAGTCTTAATCTCTTTATTAATCTTTATCTTCCCAGTTTTTTTATGAATTCATCTTTCTCCAAGTCTACATAATTTGCAGCACCACATTCTATCATGCCTGCATTCTAACCAACCATTCCAGAGGGTTAAGATTCAGAACTGGAGTGACGGATCCCTTTAAATCTCGTTCGTTCTTCCCCCATCTAGGTATTCTTTTGTCACTTTCTACTGGCCTTACTCTTCCTTCACATATCCTAATCACATTTGCATGGGTTCTGATATATACCACCCTATTACATACCTTTCTGTGATCTTTGCTATATTCCTAAAAGTAAAAACATGGATATCTACTACTTTGTTTAAATTTTATCCATGTAAATTGTTTTTCAAACTATGCCTGAGTCTCCTAATATTCCACCCCATTTTACTCACCTAATGCTAAATCAACCTCAGCTTGATACAAGCCTCCTTGATTCTGAATTTTTTCTCTAGTTCTGACAATCATGTCACATTGAAACCCTTACCACTTTTTAAATAAGCCTCAGTTCTTCCCATATATCAAACAGTTTAAAAGAAATGAGTTTGCATACACTTTCAACCACCTAATACTCCACCCCCATTTGATTCAGCTAATGCTAAATTGACCTCACATTAACTCCGACTACTGTCTCATGGTGCCTCTGTGCTTAAATTTGAGCGTGCTGTGAGATGGTAGGAACTGCATGTTCTTACACCCAAGTGCTTTCTACCAGCGTAAGTAACTTTGCAGTCATATTGTAACTCCATGGCTGAAAATTAAGTTGAAAAAGTAACTGAACTTTGTCACTTACCTTGTCAACTTAAGTTTGAGCCTGGAGTTAGACGGTGTACATATTTCACTTTCCTGAGAAAATCAGCTACAATGAACTCTGTATTTTCCTCTTCAAAGCAAGCCGATCGGTTTGTGAAACGGGGAAGTTTTGACCCAGTCACGGCTCTGAGAAGAAACACCTGCACCAGAGTTCTGAGTGTTATTGTTAAACAAACCCTGAGTCTTTCTTCTCTGATCCATGTGCAGACTTCTTATCCTTATGAAAACCCCTGCATGGCTAGTGCAAAACCTGTTTATTAACTTTCAAAGTTTACACGAGGAATGTTTAAAAAAAATTGTCCCTAGTTTGTCCAGCTTTGTTGCTGTTAGAGGAAACACAAACAGATGCTCACACATACTTCATAAGTGTTTATCAACTTTCAAATGGTTGTAACAGCAATATTTAAAAAATGCCCCTATTTTGTCCAGCTTTCTTGCATTGCCCGACTCAATATGAATACCCTGGTACTACCAGTAGTGCAAAACCTGTTATCCTTTCACCTTCAAAGTTTGTAAAAGCAATATTTAAAACACTGTCCTGGTTTTGTCCAGCTGTCTTGCTCTAAGAGGTGTGCTTCCAAAAAAATAAAAATAAAAAAAGGAATCCGGTCATTACTATACCCTCCCCATGCACTGGTGTTAGTTTCCTCTGAGTGCTCTGTTTCCTCCCATGTTAGAAGGACTCTTGTCTGTACGTTTCTCCCCATGGCTCTGATGTTAAATCTAATTTTAAAGCACGTGCTTTACTGTCATTATTACTTCAGGTAATGTGACCCATTCATGTTTCACAGTGCCCAAATTAAGAAAAAAAAGATGTCACTGTCACACTCTACTTGTTTGTGAGAATTTCTGAAATATGTGCAGAGTTCTTCAGACCCATTACAGAACTAATGTTGCAACTTTTCATACAAATATGAACACTTTGTTTTAATGTGTTATTTCTGTCTAATCCAGATAAAAGGTCCTAGGCACAATTACCTGCTTTGAGTAGCAACCTAGGCGCTTTCTTCTTGGCTTGTTCCAATGACTTTCCCGGTAAACAAATATTACAGACCAGAAGTATGTTTCTCCCCATGGCTCTGCCATTAATTGGTTTGTTCCATGTCAGACTTTCCCGGTAAACCCCCAACTGTATACAGTATCTGCCTGGCACTATGTACCACCGAGCCTACACAATTATCCAACTTATCCACTACGTGCAAGGGAAAGGAGCTCCATGCATTCTTCATGTAGAATTATGGGGACTGGAGGAATAAGAGTTGCAAAGATAGTTGATACTAGATGTGAAGGAAGTGCATGAACATACTAAGCCTCCTAGTCTGTACATAGATACTGCTCAAAAACAGGCAACGTCTGTGGCTTAGGAGTAAGTACAGAATAGACAACAGCATGGGAGCTCACTTAGAATACGTGTGTGTGTGTGTGTGTGTGTGTGTGTGTGTGTGTGTGTGTGTGTGTGTGTGTGTGTGTGTCTGATCGTGCAAGGATGGTGGTCTCTTATCAGGGCCTATAGTGAGCTCCAATAGTTCATAGGTTCATAGGTAAGTACTAGGCTATCTGCCCGAGGGCATCTATAAGCCTAGCCAGAATGTGTTGGCTTTCACAGCCCCCTTAGATTAGTTCCCTGTGCCTCTGTCCAGCAGAGCCACTGCAGTGATCCCAGAGGTAAATTTTCTGTTTCCCATCCACTCGTCAAGGTTTCTCTTGAAGAGTGTTAGTGAGGGGCTCTGCCTAATGTAGATTGGAATCCTGTTCCAAAGCATGGGAAGTCTCTGGAACAGGAATCTATCCCTCCAGCACATCCTATTTATCATTGTGGTGGGGTTTAGATTGTTAGAACGTGTGGCTCTCAGGGATTTGTTTTTTTTTAGGTGGAGCATGTCCATCAATTCTGGGTTGGACATGGCCTTGTACGTCAGGCAGACATCACATCTGAGTAAGCAGTATGCAACCGTGGAGTTTCTTCAGTTGGGCTGCATAGGGCATCTGTTTGAGGCCAGTAATCCTCTTGGTGAGGCACTTCTGTGGTCTTTCCAGCTGTTGCAGGTGTTTTGTAAGGCACATCCCAAATGGGGCATTGTACTCTATGATGGGTCTGATGAGTGATGAGTAAAGGGGCACAATAACCTCTTTTGTTCTAGATGCGAACCCTTTTGTGATTAGGTGGGCCGCATAGAAGGCTTTTCTAACCACCTTGGCAATACGATTATCAAAGGAGAGATTACTATCTTCTAGGTTCCCCAGATCCCTTATTACATTTTCTGTATTTAATGGACTACCATGTATGTGGTAGTTTGCGGGTATTTTGTTTTTTTTCCAAAGGGGATGACTATGCACTTTTTGACATTTAGCTTGAGGCCATGATTTTGACACCAGGTATCCGTCTCAATGAGACCCTTCTGGAGGATGTCTGTATGAGCCGGAGAGACAGTTATGGCCCCCTGTTTGCAGGCGTCTGTGAACTTGTTCAGCCATAGTCCTCCTGTGCTTGCCTGTACCTTTGAGAAGTATATACTGAACAGGAGGGGTCTCAGGACTGAGCCCTGGGTGACGCCACTTGTAGCTGGTTTAGAGCCGGACTTAGAGCCTGCAACTCTCATCGTGTGGGTTCTATCCATGAGCCAATTGGCAACCCATCTTGTGATGTAGGAGTTTATGTTCAGGCTGGTGAGCTTGTTTATAATACCAGAATGGGGAATGGTGTCGAAAGCCTTTGCGTGGTCTAGGTAGGCTGTGTGGACCTCCTCTCCCTCGTCTAAAGCCTTGGTAACTGTCTCAAAGAAGTCCACCAGGTTTAGGAGGAATGATCTGCCCTTAACAAAGCCAAATGGGGTAGGGTCCAATGTTTGGAGGTTCCCAATGTCTCTGTTAATGAGTTCCATGATGATGCGCTCCATCCCCTTGCAGACCAGGCTAGTCAGGCTTATAGGGCGATAGTTCCTGGGGTCCGTTGTGGCTCCACCTTTGTGGCACAGGATAATTTTTGCTGTGCGCCACTCTATGGATATGTAGCCTGTAGAGATGCCGAATTTGAACAGTGTGTTTAGGTGAGGGGTTAGTTCATTTTGTAGCTCATGTAAGACACAGCCTGGGACACTGTCCAGTCCCATTGAAGCTGTGTTTTTAGCTTTGGATAGGGCTGTTTTAACCTGTGTGTCAGTGATTGCCGGGCTCTACATTCTTCTGGTATGGTTATGGGCCCTTTAGGGGATGAGAGGGGTGTGAAGTTTGCACTAAAACTGTCTGCCAGAATGTTGGCAATATCAGTCAGTCCAGTGTATTTTGTGCCATTCTGTACTAACTCAGAGCAGATCTGAGAGTTTACACTTAGGTTGACATAGCTGAAGAATGCTTTGTGGTTATCTTTGGAGTCCTTGGCAATTTTTCTTTCGAAGCTAGCCTTGGATGAATTTATGAGGGATCATTGTTTCTTGTTGATACTGATCAGGGATGTCTTTCCTTCTTGGGATTTTACTCTTTTCTGTAATAGTTTCCTCCTTCAATTGTATAGCTTGTTTATGGCAGGGGTCCACCAGACTGGTTTCCTTTTCTTGGAGGAGTGAGTCTTGGTTTTGCTTGGGGTAGCATGATCCATGCATTCTTGCAGGTGTTCATAGAGTGCCTTTGTAAGAGTTTCAGTTGCTTGGACAGCATTGTGCTTTAACATGGGGGCTCTGACCCTTTCCACCTCGGTCTTGAGTAACGTGAAGTTTGCTTTTGAAAAGTTTTTCATGGTGGTTTACTTGATTGGGGTGGAGGCAGAATGTGGATATCCATAGTGACTAGTCTATGGTCTGATCTAACCAGCGAGGGGTTGACCTCTGGTGTGGAACACCGGTTGCCCATGTTGGTGATGACCAGGTCCAATATGTTGTCACCTCTGGTGGGGGTGTTGACCAGTTGATCCAAGATGTTCGAGATTATAAATTCTAGGAAGTGTTGGGCAAGTGAATTAGTACTTGAGTAGTTCTCCCAGTTAATGTTTGGGTAATTAAAATCACCCAATATCAGGGTGTTTGGTAGTACCTTCATATTTTCCAGTGTCTCCAGAAACACAGAATGGAGTCCTCGGTCATGGTGGGTGATCTGTAGCAAGCTACAATTTGAATTGCAGTTTTGCCAATTGTTAGTTGCACATGGATGATCTCTGAGTCATTGTGCTGCGCCACTAACCTGGAGCTGTGGGTATCCTTGATGAATATGGGTACATCCCCGCCTTTTGTGTTTCGGTCCAGGTTTAGTTTTTGTTTGGTTTTCTCCACTTCTGTATGTACTCTGGGCTGCGCACAGTAGCAAACATGTGGGCATGGTATAAATGTCACTTATGTTTTTTAATCAGTCAAGCTTCCTACTAGTTTACATTATGTCGATGTCTGTCATTGCCATTTTGTTAGAACTACCACTTTCCCTTGGTATGTTCATACAGGGTAGTAGTGCACACTATGCACTGACACTGAATCTGAAATGATGGAACTGGCCATAGAGGGCTACAGGTGCTTTTATCCAAGCACCAGTATCCTTTTTTAAGACCAACATGTGTTCAGCAAAAGCATTTTCTTAGAATGCACTTTTGTACCTAAACACAAACTGACATTTGAATATGTAATGAAACGGGGTATCTCTTAATATTAAAAAAATGTAGTGGCCAGCTGGCCAGACTGTAACGAATCCTGAACTTATTTTCCACAAGGGGAACGAATTTTCTAAATATCACAATATGGATTTTAACAGCTGGTTAAACAGTTCGTTTAACAATTCTGCCAAAGCAGCAGACCATGTACATAGAAGCAATACGACATACAAAGAGAAATGTAAGACTTTTAAACTATTGCTTACAAGATATAGAGGTTTTGCAGTAGAGAACTGGTATTTCAACAAATGCCTTCAGGATAGTATTGTTCCGAAAGGGCTTAATTAACAAAATTTCCTAGTAACATCAATTATGAAACTGACAATGAATTGTTCAAAAATATCAGTAATATTCTTAATGAATGTGGATTATCCATCATTAGAGAGCTTATGAAAAATAATGTAAATAAAATGGAGTTAAATAAGATTGAAATAGATAAATTGTATAAGGAAATTTCAGATGATTTATTGTTTTCAATAGAAGAATATAAGACTTTTTATTTTCGAACTATACAGGATGTAGACAGCATAGCATCACGTAATTGCAATAGGAAAGTGTCTAAACTAAAAAGGGATTTGAATGAATACAATTCTGGTGTAGTTTATACAGTCAACAGTAATTATCAAAAATCACATTATGTGAAGAGACCGTACCATCAATTTTATTCGACTAGTACATGGAACGCTGATACACCTAGGGGAGAGGAACAAATAGAACATGTTGAAGCATATAATAATTACTACCCTGGGTGACTTTAGGGGAAATGTTAGTAACTATCAGGAGGATTACAACAAGGACAATAACATCCCTTTAGAAGAGTTAGGCCCCAGGAGATCAGAAAGGATAAGGAACAGAGTACCCCAACAGCAATCATATGCTCAGGTGGCAGGGGACTATCAGTTCAACAAGAGGGGAATGTACAAATAGAATGTGGGAATATTGAGATAGTTTCTACTAGCTTCAGTTTGGAAAACACACATAGTGAGAATGAAGGGACTTCCATTATACAGTCCTTGGATAATTTCAACATTTTCAATTACACAGACACAGTGATTAATGAGACATTTTTTAAATTGTTTACAAAAGGGTTTACTTTCGTGCCACAAAAGATACCTACTATAGATAATATATTACTGGATATTAAATTATTTACAAGAAAGTTGAATTTTTCAGTCATTTTTAAAGAAGGGGGATTTTACAGTGGACAAGGGAATTTACAAAGACGGAGTATTTATAACCCACCACTGCAGCATGATATTTTGAGTTTTGAAAATGTTCTTATCAATCAAATTAGAAGTAATTATTTTCAGAACTATAGGAGACAAGACAGTAACCTAACCCAGGAGGAAAATCAGCTCATCAATGAGCTTAGATGTAATGGAAGAATCAGAGTGATGGAACCCGATAAGGGTGGGGGTATGGTCCTAATGGACCAGTGGGATTATGCCAGAAAAATGTTTGATATTTTAAACAACAGCAACAGTTACACTGTTGTTTCAAAAAATGAAATAAACATTTCATATCAGAAAATTGATTATTTCTTGGACGACAATTTGTTACAGGGACTTATTGACAGAGAACTTCATGACTTTTTGAAAGTTAGGAAGCCTGTGATTCCTGCAAGTTTTGGTATACCCAAAATAAACAAATGTGTACATGATCCTCCTATGAGACCAATTGTGTCATCACACGGTTCCAAGACACAACCTCTGGCAATATATATAGACATGAAATTAAAGGGTTACCACTCAAAATACCAACATATTTTAGTTGATTCATGGGATTTTTTAAAAAAGGTTAACATAGTGAATTATGATAATTGAGCTACATTTATTACCATTAATGTTAAAGATTTATTCATGGTTATACCCCATTCCATTGTGTTGGACTGGTTTGAAAAAATACTGGGTGAAATGGATTTTTTGCTACCTGATGAATTTAGGATTATACTGGAAAACATGGAACTGGTGCTTAAGAATAATTATATATTTTTTCGGGGTGATTATTATCACAAAATTGAAGGTGTAGCTATGGGGGCAGCGTGTGCCCCCATGTACGCTAATATCATTATGCTATATTGGGAAATAAATTATGTTTTTGTATCAGAATATTATCAATACATTCATAGTTATTACAGATTTCTGGACGATATATTTATTTTATGGATAGGTCCAGAACATATTATCAGTGAATTTATTGATTATATTAACCAAAGTACCTCTTTTCTTAGTTTCACGCATGAAATCAACCAAGAAGTAATACATTATCTTGATGTAAAAATATACAAAGATAAAGTAGCAAAAAGATATAAGCCTACTATTTATCGGAAAAAGAACTTCTCTAATGCATATCTCCACTTTGAGAGTGATCATCCCATGCAATTGAAATAGAATGTTGTGAAGGGACAGATGATTTGGATTTCTAGGATGACAACAGAACATGATACATTCTTGAAGGAGTTAGACATGCTGGAAAACATGTTTCATGAAAGTGGGTACCCACACAAACTAACTGAAATTATAAAAAAGTTTATGGTAGAAAGAAGGGGTACCAAATACACCCCGTTGCTTGGATTTGATTACAATTTAGAGGAAACCACGCACACTAGTAATATAGAAAATAATGGTGATAAGAATACTGGGAAAACTATGACCATTCCGTATTTGACACTAACATATTTTAAAAATATAGGGTGGCTCAAAAAATGTATTAATGATACATGGGACATGTTTAGATCCATGCCTACAAGAGTGACAGTGTTTCAGAACACATTGACCTATAGTTATAGGAGAAATGAAAACCTGAAAAACATCCTGGAAAAGGGTAAAGAAAGATATTTTGATCAAAGTGATAGCAACACAAGCAACAAAAGGGGCACGTTTCGATGTGGTAGATGTCCCCAATGTCCCTTTATTGCAGGAGAGACGTTATTGAAACTTCCCAGTTTAAGAACAATTATAAAAGCTAAGGTATATAGCAGCTGTTACACCAAGGGGGTAGTATATGTAGCTTATTGTAAATTCTGCTGGTGTTATTACATAAGAAAAACGGAAAGGCATCTAAGGAGGTGGATATATGAACATATAAGGGACATCAATCGTAAAAATGAGAATAATGCACTATATAGACACTCACTTATATGCCGAAATGCTAATTTTAAGTTCTGGGTATTGGAAATAGTGGAACCCCTAGATAGAGGTGGTGACTGGGAAACAAAACTTGCATATAGGGAGATGGTATGGCAGCTAAAATTAGATGCATGCAGTGGGAAGGGTCTTAATGATAATATATCAATATCACCAGCCTTAAAACTATTGGCACTTGACCCTAAAAAAGCATATAAAGGTATATAATACAGTATTTTACATTCATATTTAGATTTATACGATTCATATTTATAATTATATATATGTATATTTAATTAAACATATTTTTACATATCTATATAAAGATTTACCTACATTTATAGATTTTTATAGATTTTTATAATATATTGGATATATTTATACATATATAACATTAAGTTTATTCTATTATACTATTTTAACACCAATTTTAATACCGATTCTTACTTATATATATATTAATGTTAATATAAATATTCATAGGTTTTTACATATACCTCAACTATTTTTCAACAATGTAACAGGTATTTATTGTGAGGTATCCAGTAGTCGAATATATGTTTTGCTAAACATTGTATATGTCTACTTATACCTTTAAGGTTCGGAATTTTAGTGATTAAATGCTTATTTATTTAATTGTTTAATTGTTTAATTGTTTTATTGATGGTAATTAGTGTGACTGGTAGTGTTATAAATAGCGCTGCCAGCTTTTAATGTTGATTCTGAGGAGGTCTCCGGTGTGGAGATGAAAGCGCTCAATCCTGTCTAATGTGTCCTGTTCAATTTTTGGAATAAATCTATTAATTTTGCTTGGAGCCGTTTTTTGGAGTTTTTGGAATTATTGGTGGTATCATATATTTGAGGACTGCCTTCACTGATCCAAGCAGCTGGAATATGTTTTGAGTGTTTATCTTCAGTCCTTTGTTTACATCCTATAACGAACACTCTAAAGTGTATCTAATGTTTCTTATGTTAGCAGTCATTTATTTTGCATAACATTACTACACTGAAACATTTTCCTCTTTTTTCTTTCATTGTGGAGTTACCCAGTTTAAATTAACAGGTCTTTTTTTCAATTGTGGGCCTCTGCTGCTAAAACAACACTTCTTAGTGTCAACAGAGAATAAGGTTTGTGCACCCTCCCACCAAGAATGCAGTTTTCTTTGCATTATCTTCTGAACCCAGTCACATTTATAGGTTCATAGGTAGGGGGCTAGCTGCCCTTGTAGGCTTTTTTAAGCCTAGCCAGTTTCACTTCATCTACTCTAATTAACCTATCTTATTTGGCTAGAGGCTGGCTTTGCCCATTGTATGGTGAATAATTATATATTACCTCTAATGAGAATAACTAGGATCATACCATAAATAATTTGAGGGGACCCATGCATGGGATAAAGCATTTATTAGCTGCCACTCTTCATGAACAGTACAAGTGGCAGTTGTGGGGTAAATGTTCTGCTTCCCATACATAGATACAAGTTCCACGTGAATATGGAGAGGGATGAACTTTGTTTTATGTGACTGCTGAGTCTGTTCCAGAACAGCGGTCTCCTCTACGAGATATACCTGTTCCTCCAAACTATTATGTTGATGTTGCAGAACGGGTTTAGATCCCTAGCTGAGTATTACTGATACTTTTAAGAGTATTTCTTTCCTTGTCAGATTATCGCAGCCTTCATCTAGGAGTTTCATCCAGAAAAGCTTCCTTCTCATCCATTTATTGTTCACCTTTGTCTTAAATTTAAGTCTGTACTTTCTACTACAATATGCAAATATGCTGGGTCTATTTTTATTACCACCTGAATGATTACATAAAGTGTAACATTTTATTAAACAGCTGGACTCCATATCTTTAGAGCTGCCAGACTTGTGATAGTTCGTATACATCATATTTTGTACAACTCTGAAAGCACCCTTGGCTAGTGTTGATATTAAGATATTTCATTGTTTTATTTGGTATCACTACCAGGCATACCTCAGAGCATTAGAAGTCATAGCTCTGGCTTTAAAAATTATAGCAGAGGGTCAGAAAGAGAAGCACTTTCTTATTTTTCAGAATAGAAGGTCTTTATGTCCTAGACCCAATATAGCTGGTGGTAGACAGTCTTTATATAGGCTTAGTTTATTTATTTAATAACAAATATATCCATAAGAGGTCTTACTTTATGAGGAACTTCAGAAATTTAGGAGGAACTGCACTACAGTTGAGGGCCAAAATCATTGTGCTTAGCATAAATCGTAGCAGTTGAGAGGTATATTGCTAGAATTGCATGAGTTTAGTATTGTATTTTGTGTTTCACTAGCTACAATACTTCATGCAATATTGATAAAATCCTTTCAACAATGTCCCTTGAGTGGTTCTAAAAGTTTGGTTTGATCTCATCAGAAATGATAGTCGCTGTTGACACTAAGAGCTTTCTTTGTAGACCTAATACTTGCAAGAGACAGCATCCTACCCCCTCATTTCAGTTAACTAGCTGTTTTAGTACCCTTTTTGTTACCATTTCATGGAATTGCATAATTTAAGAAAATCCTCCCTTTTACAGGCTATAACATTGTAATGTCCTTATTCCATTCGTGTTAGCTTAGAAAATGAGGATTAAGGTTCTGACCTTTTAACAGTTCTACCACTTATCATATCACAGCATCAGTGATAGTACTGAGCACACAGATCAAATTTACCCAAGCATAAAGAGCAGGTGGCACAATGTCAGGGTAATCCTATGGGCTAGGCTTGTAAAGGCTCCAGGGCCATTAGCCTAGTACATACCCATGAACCTATGAACACATTAATGGAAATAACAAAGGCACTCCACATATACAAGGCAGTCATCCAGATAAAGGTAAATACAGAGTCAGCTCTGAGATAAACAGGCCATTACTTGCCATAGTCCAAGCACTGTGTGAAAGCCTAAGTTAGCATACCAGACAAGAAATACCCATCATTCAACAAATAACATTCAACAAAATACTTCATTCTGGCGCTTGTGCATACATCAGCATTCTATTGCAGGGGTAGCTTGGGTGAATGTTTTATTTTGGTGGTTGCACTTACTATGAAATGTTACTGAAGGGTCATTTGGGGAAATGTTTCCTGATTGTGCATACTTCAACATTTTATTGAAGGGGTCACTTGGGTGAATGTCTCATGTTGGTGCATGTGTACACCTGGACATACTAATGAAGATGTTGGTTGGGGAAATAATTCATTGTGTATCAGGGAAGTGCATGTGCATACATGATCAGATTTAAGTGACCACTGGGAAAAGTAGTTCATTGTGCATACACAACACAAGCAACTGAAGGGGTTACTGGAGAAAATAATTCATTAATGTGTCAGGGAAAATCTTTGCATATTTGGACAATCCATTTGTCCACTTTACTTATTTATTTACTTATGTATTTACTTTATGTTTACTGGGATAGTGGACTGATCTCAATGGGCCGTTTGCAGGCACAGCCCAGGTGAATAGCACCACATAAGACATGTTCATAAGACATGAACAAAAAATATTTTCATATATGAGGGCATGATAAAGAACATTGATTTACAGACACAAGACTATGGTACAACATTTAGGTCAAGAAACAGTATTGAGCATGTAGTCAAAACATGTTTGGGAGGGATAAAAGGCTTAGTGAGATATATTTTATCATTGATTTTTGGCCTTTCTCAACCAGTTATTTTGGGCAATATTTCTTCCTTTTCACTTCTTATTCTAACCACAAGGATGGCTAGGTGAGAAAGAATGAATTATTACTTTTGAGTCTTACGTGGATAGACCAGATAATTTATATATTGCTGACTTTGTTATTTATGTTTCTGATTCTACTCGGTGGTTGTCTCATTGAGATAAATGTTATTACTTGCACACTAGTAGTACCATGGAGCAAATGTATACTTTGGGAAATATTCCTGACTCTGTCAGCCATGTGTGGAGTGTAGGTGGAGGAAGAGTTCACTAATGTATAAATGTTATACTATTTTTATTGAATTACTCTGGTCTTCTACTAACAGATGGTAATGAGTCCATGCTACATAGGACCTGCACAAGGTAATATAACAAATGCCTACTCAACAGGTTATGTACAGCAATTATCACATTTTTCTGAACCGCAGAACCTTGCAGTAATGAAATGCAGGTTATTATCACATTAACAATAAGTGCAGTTACAGTATAACACTGAGTCATGCTCACTTGTCAGGTAAAACTTTTAGCAGCTGCCACTGGTAGTCACATAACTAAAATTCATTATCACATTGATGAATGCAAAAGCCAAATTTGGGTTTCAGTCAACATGGAGTAATTTGAAGCCCCCCCAAACCAGTAATACCTCATTTTGAAAACTGTATTAGTACTTACAACATGGTAAAAGAACTGTGTCTGTATGCTGAAAACATGTACAGATGTCACAGTTTGTTTAGGTGTTAGGTTATGAAAATTATGATTTTTATTTTCATATTGTGGTATATAACTTTGAGGGGGGACATGTCAATGTGCTAAATAATACCTCATTTTCAAGACAGTATCAGTCCTTAGAACATGGTAAAAGAAATGTGTCTGTATGCTGTACACATGTACAGATATCAGTTTGTTTAGGACTTAGGTTAAGAAAATTCTGATATTTTTTCATATTTTGGTCAATAACTTTGCTACGGAACATGTCAATATGCTAGGTAATACCTCATTTTGAAGACAGAAACAATCCTTACAACATAGTAAAAGAACTGTGTCTGCATGCTGTACACATATAGAGATACCACAGTTTGTTTAGGACTTAGGTTATCAAAATTATTATAGTTTTTCATATTTTCTCAAATAACTTTGCTAGAGAGCATGGCAATATGCTAAGTAACACCTCATTTTAAAGACAGTATTAATCCTTATAACATGGTAAAAGAACTGTGTCTGTATGCTGTACACATGTACAGATATCATAGTTTGTTTAGTCTTGTAGGATTCTGAAATTTATCTTCTTCTTCTTTTCTAGGTTAGGGGTCGCCACAGCAGATCATCTGTCCACTCATGATTGACAGTGGAGTTTTGCAGTGTCAAGTTGCCAGCCTGGTGCCCAATCTTCCACAGAAGGCACACACATGCACACACTCACACCTAGGGCCAATTTAGAGTGTTCAATCCACCTACAGCATGTCTTTGGGATGTGGGAGGAAACCGGAGCACCCAGAGGAAACCCACATGACCACAGGGAGGACATGCAGACTCCACACAGAAGGCACCCCAGCTAAGAATCGAACCAGAGAACCTCTTGCTTTGAGGCAGCAATGCTAACCGCTGCACCACAGCAGCTGCCTGGGATTATGAAATTTATACAGTTGCCTTATTTCTCATTATTATGCCTGTATCTTTACAAGGGAGTATGCTGACGATACGCATGATGGATTGTTTTGAAGCTGACATGGAGCCACACAACATGTACACTGATATGTAGCCTCTGTTATAGGAGGTGAGATATTATGCTTTGTTTAATTATCATTTATGAGAAATATAATATTAGTCATATTTCTGTGAATGTCTCAGTAAAGGAGCATCTCACAATAATGGTTAAGGTATCATTTTAAAGCTGATATTCATACAAACAAATTAATTACAAATTGTATTGGTCTACATGTCGCATTCAACAAGATATTGTGATTTGTTTTACCACCCATCTTAAATATTTAAATGCTATGTAACCAAAGAATTATTCCTGTTTTCTGACATGAAATGTAATTGTAATTGTAAATGTGTCTACTTTACTATGATTGCATCTGTAACAAATCTATGCAATGAGAAGCTTTTCTTCTCGGGCCTCCACTAAAACGGGCTTTCTGAGCCCAGTGGACTTCTCCAGTCATCAAACTGTAAATAAATATTAAAGGTAAAAAAATATACATAATATGAACATTCTTTGGCAAATATTTAATAATGAGTTAGATACATACTATCAACATTTACACTGTTGGAAAGGTCAGTGTCTGCTGAGCAACTTTACATTTACATTTTTGGTCTAGCTGTCATGGTTAGAGAGTAATGAACATTTGTTTTCTGTATGGTATTACAAATGGATTTTCTGAAAACGAGCTTAGGCTGCACTGTTGTTCCTGTGGTGGAAGTAAGCAGGCAGCATTTTCTGAGCTGCTCCGAAGTGAATGAGTTAATGCAGTGCTCTTGATGCTGAATTTTTTGTCTGCTCTGGGGATCATGTCACATTGATACCCTTATCGCCTTATAATCAGTCATCAGCTCTTTGTCTTCCTCTTCTGATATATCAAATAATTAAAAATAAATTGATACTCATCCATTTCCAAACACCATATTCACTCATTCTTCACATTGACCCTATCTTCACATATTAGCCATCCTACCTCTCCAGTAGCTCATCCCACATTGAGATCCTCCGTCGGAAACTGCCTTAACTCCCATCTCTTTCTTCACCTCCAAATTTGTCACTATGGAATAATACTCTTATTGTAACAAAACCAGGCTCCTGTAAGCCACATGAGCAATACAGCATCATGTACCCCTAGAATTTAACCAAAAAGAAAAGCAATTTGCTCATTTAAGTATGGATTAAACACCCTAATATATTCCATTCACTGCAAACAAAGGCAGTGATTTGTGCATGATAATAATATGTTGTGAGAATGAGCAAAATAAGTGCAAATGATGTACCATTCTTTGTCATACTTAAGGAATATTGATTTTTTTAAGACTCAGATAGTGATGTGTTACAGTAATCATTATTTCCTAAGAAATTACTCTGTGTCCCAATAATCAATCTCCTTAAGAATCTACAATATGTTCCAAAAACCAGTCTCCTTAGGAAACTACAACTATCCTTATAACATACTCCAAATCTGCTTACCATAGTAAATCTACTTCTTCATGCACTCTTATTTTACCGTTTCACCCAACTTGCTTCTAGCTGACATCTCTTAATACTCTAAGTTGGCATGTTCTTCTGTGAGGGTCCAGGGGTCCGCCACTTTCACAGATATGAAAATTAACATATATGGTGTCATGACATTATTAAAAAAGCAACATTTGCCATTTGCAAACGTCATAATATAGTAGTTCAGACACAGTCTAAGCCCTAGAAGGGATTATGTATTTTCACAGATGTAGTGCCCATTCTAGTCAGTGGTGCATTATTTTGCTCCATATAGCACATCTATTGCATTTGGTCAGTCAGCAGCCTATATAAAGCTTGCATATCCCCATATAGGAGTTCTCATGAGTCATTTTCTATCACTGATATCACATTTGTTACAGACAGAAGAAATAACTCATAAGATGCAATTAAAATTCCTCGGTTTCCATGCCTTTGAAACCACCATATCAGTGGTTGGGAATACTGTATTGCACATGACTTGATGCCAAACCTTGAGTATCTAAATATCAGGGATATGAGGTTCTTCATCTTCTTAGAGTTCGCCATGCAGGGCTGCATTTTAGCACATGTTAAATAAGATATATCTTAAGGCCTTGGGACTGAAGTCACCTCTCAAAATTTCAGAATTTCAGAATGTTTTCATTTGTTATAGTTTTATTAATTCTTTTTATTTATTTCATTTACATTTGTTTACTGGGAAAGTCTAAATGGACATTAAACCCCTTTTCAGTGGAGGCTTGGGGATAAAGCTCCAGAGTTACAATAACACATGAAATGGAGGCTTAAAAGCAGAAACATAAAGTAATACATGGAACAAAATCATATGTACTTCAATTTGTGGTACTCATTAATGGTAGCTTTTCCATTTGACTTGTATTTACTTGTCAAGCAAAATAAAATAATATATATAAGAAAGAACAGAATATAATGATGAAATCAGTTTTTGTAGAATAGTAGCTATGCTTGTAAGAATTACAACTTTCATATGTGAAAGTCAACAAACATGAAATTTTAATTATTGGATAACTTGAAACTGTATAAATAAAGGCCCATTTTTATAAGTTATAATGGAAAGACTCTTCCCCCAATACCTAAAACATACTCTCTGCTTGCACTTGCCAAATTAGACCTCAACAGCTGCCCATATCTTAAGACCTCAGCATGTCTAAATCTGCCTCTGTGGCCAACCTCATTCCTGAAACAGTAGATATGTGTTCCAAGGATCAGATCCTTTCTTCACTGAGTACCCCATCCTTTCTTTGCATTGTCCATTCCTGTTTAGTTTCACCTGAAAAGTGGTGGAATACCTCTGTCGTCCTGTATGCAGACGTCACCTTCCTATCGTAACTTCTTTTCTGAGCTCCTCTGGAATCATCTATTTCCCTAGGAATGCTCTTTCCCTACTGAGACCATGATCATTTCTGGGCTGTAAGGATAGTTCTCTAATTTTGTTGACTTCTGCCACCTTTATTTTCTTTGCTAGGGATTTCCTGTCACATATGTTTTTTTTTTCTCTAATTACCATCCCTGATGCTCTGTGCAGGCCACCTCCATCATAGCTTCTGTCTTCTGTTTTTATGCTGCGAGGCATAACAATCATGGCTTCATCTAGCTCTCCGCTAAGATGAAGAAAAAACATCTCCTTGGTATTCTGAAATCATGATGCTAGCTTTGCACAGTCACTTCTGCCACTGGTTGATACAAGACTTTGACCTGGTAACTATTTGAAATGTCAGGACCCAGTAGAGTGAGTCCTGAAACATAGAGACTGAATGGCCAAAAAAACAGACTCAGTATATTCCATTTTCTCTGATGTATGGCAATCTTGAAGTTGGTATATATAAGTTCAGGGAGTGTGGGGGTGCAAGGGAGGTCTCGCCACCCCGCAAAAAAGAAGTTTAAAGGAGAAAAGTGATGTTTGAG
The DNA here is from genome assembly GCF_019279795.1 of Protopterus annectens. Classification (NCBI taxonomy): domain Eukaryota; kingdom Metazoa; phylum Chordata; order Ceratodontiformes; family Protopteridae; genus Protopterus; species Protopterus annectens. Next base: position 279,436,877 of record NC_056734.1, read on the forward strand.
ATTTGCTCTTTTCCTGGGTTTTCAGTCTTTTTTTCCAGCTTGTATGCGCTCATCATTTCAAGTGCTGACATTTCAGTAGACAGCCCTTCAACTTGTATGTGTCTTTGCTATTTTGGTAGGAGGATCTCATCTGCAGCATATTGTAAGGTAATAATTGTACAGCTGCACAGTTCAAGATCACCTGGAGATGTTCCTTCTAAGCAGTATGAGCAGATTCATTTCCCTTTAGGTGTGTTAAGACATCCTAAAATCTGCATATTAAGAATGATATAGATCATAAGAGATGCAAGGTACTTTTTTTCTTATTTCTCTGCTTTGGTCCTTAGTTTGTTAAGCTTCCTGCCATTTTAGTTTTAAAGCAAATTTCAGATGGAAGGTACTTAGACAATCCAGAAGTTTCCTATTTTGCTTGCTTCTGTGTTGGACTTCAACTGCTATACATTACTAAGCTGCACCATACTAATTTCTAGGTAGACTCTTCATTTTCCTTATAACCTGAATCAGATCATATTGTGCTTAATGTGGTCACATTGTCTTCATTTTGTACATCTGTGTCTGCAGTATTTCTGTCACTGCTGTTCTTTTATCTTTCATTCTGCAATATTACTATTTTCTTTCTGTCATAATATTCTATTAACTTGTCTCCTACTTCTGTCACAGCACTGTATCCAATTAACTGTGGTCACTCCCATGCTACAATTGTTTGATATAAAATAATAAATACGCAAACAATGCTATTAAAAAGACATGAAACTCCATGACAGTATGCACTATGTTCATTACTCTGTCTCTGTAGCAGCTTGGATTAAAAAAAATCCTTCATGGAGTAATAAAACACTGACGTGTACTCTTTATATAACAAAGTAAATTAACGGAGAGAACATAATTATCCAATAAAGCATTAAGAAAATGACAATGCAATTCACGCAATTATAAACTGAAAGAATTAAGATCTCCATCATTGCAAAATACCTTAGAATTATGCAGAATTATCTATTCATCTATAATATTGTACAATGTTAACTGCATATACTATGCATAAAAGCAAAGAACATCTTTTATAACAAAATCAGTACCCATGCTTCAATAAATATTTAATAAACCATATATTCACGAAAACAGTAAAAAGAAAGAACATGCAACATGAACGGGAGAGAGAGTGTTTCACAAATACACTTCAGCTCAAAGCTACACTTCAATACTGTGCTGATAAACAACAATGTAAAACATAAAACACTTATGGTAAATCCAAGTGTTTACTAAATAAATTCACAGATTTCAACAAAATATTAAAACTTCCAAAGCTACCATTCATATTGGTGATGGACTATATTAGCAGACAGGTCAGAGGGGAAAGATCAACAAAACTGCTGTATGCAGATGTGATATTTCAAACAGACTCTGAACAGAAACTTCAAAAAATGATAAGGAAATTAATTGCAAAACTGAAAACACATAGAATGATGCTGAGTACAGACAAGGCAGTTGTCATGGCAGCAAATAGGGGAAATCAGATGAAGATGAAAACTGAGATAGAAGGGAAAACAGCAGAACAGGTTCAAGTACCTGGGAGGGGCGGTTGAGGAGAAGGGAAGTTTGAATTAGGAGGTCAAAGCTAGAATCAGAGGGGCTGCAGAGAGCTGTCACAGAGTCAGGGGTATTGTGTGATAGAAGGATGCCAAATAAGCTAAAATATAAGGTGCATCACTTAGTGGTATAACCAGTACTTCTCTATGACACAGAAACATGGGCAGTCAAGGCACAGTTGGGGAAACTACGGATGAGGGAAATAAAGTGCCTGAGATGAGTGAAAGGATGTATAAAACACTGTGGGCCAGACAAAGAAAGGATGACATGAGAGCAAAAGCCAAAGTAGCTCCATTTACAGAAAAAAGTCAGACAACAGCTGTAGTAGTTCAGCAATATGAGCAGGAAAGCAGAAGATCTGGGAGAGGAGGAAGGTAAGAGGAAATGAGGACATCCAACAAGAGATGGATTGTGTGAAAGATGACCTGCAACAGTTAGACATGGCCATCAAAGAAGGTAAGAGATATGGCACTGAATCAGGAGAGATGATGGCATTTGAAGTAAAACTGTGATTCCATGTACAAAATGGTAGAAAAGTGGTTGATGAAGATGACAATCGGAACTTTCAAAGTAGTACATATATTCAGCCTATGTAGTTGTATTTTAAATATGCTTGGGTTCATTGCATTCTAAATTAAATTTCAGATGTTCTTGTTTGTCTTTAGCCTGCTGTTAATTTTAGCATAGCTAAAGCCTTCAGCTTGTTGTTACATTTAGCAAATCAAAAATCTGTAAGAGTCAATACTATCAGCAAGTATAGAGCATATTACTAAAATGCACTGATACAATACTAGTTGAAATATTATTACTGTAGTCCTTAAGGCATCCCTGAATCATTAGTTTTTAACATTCTGGGTGGTTGTCCAGAACAATTTATATGTAGTAACACAAACTACTGCTGAAGTAGTCCAACAAAATTAGTCCCTTGTCTCAAAAGTCTGATTATGTATAATCTGTGAGGTCTCAAAAAAAGAAAATTACAAACATTGCATTAAGCACATTTAACTGTGCATATCTAAAATAGTAGAAGCGAGATTCTTTTCAAAAGTCTGAGTATGATAGAATAAGAAGGCTGGTTGTAGAGGAATTAAATTAGCCAGCCATAGGTCAGTGAACAGAACAGAGTAATGCCTACAAACAGAATTATATAATTGTATGTGGCATTCTGTTGCAAAGTGCGTTTCCTCCTTGAGTTAAACTGAAGTTAGGTCTGGAAATGCAATATTTTTTTCACTAAATTCTCACTATCCTTCTGAAAAAAATTCAGATTTTCCCTCTATTATTCTCTCCAAACATTTAGCCAGGCCGGACAAAGAATATCCTCTGTTGTCAAGTTTTTTTTTTTTTGTAACACAGTCTCATGTCCTTGCAGAAATATTTCAAATCCACATACCCTTTCAGTTGACCCAAATTCTCGATAAAACAGTGGATAAGAGCAGTTTAAGAGGGTTACTACTATTAGCATATAAGCAAGTAGCTGCCTGTTTAGATTTATATAATGTTTGATAGTAACATTAAGAACAGGAAAAAACAATCCTACAACTTTGAATTCATCCTAGTTGATGCAGCTTTCACTTCACCTCCTACACTTTCATTTACTGATAGCATTATTGTTTTGCAATGGACTTCACTTAAACTAATAGCAGATTCCTTTAACAACTACTTTATAGAAGCCATACAAACTCTAGCTAATACTCTGCCACCCACTAGCTCCCTCCCACCTAATATCACAACAAATTCAGTTCCTTCTTTTCACATACAACCAGTACCTACATCCCTCATTTGTAACCTCCTTCAAAAACTCAAGCCATGCACCCCTTCTGCTGACTGTCTACCAGCAGAATACCTGCAAATTGCAGCTAAAGCCATTGCCTATCATATTTCTATCCATATTAATAGAATTATTTCAGAAAGTAAAATCCCTTTTATATGGAAGGTCTTTCACATCATTCCTCTACATAAAAGTGGGACATCAACTGATATTTCCAACTTTAGACCAATCACCCTACTCTCTCCTATAGCTAAAATAATGGAAAAATGCATCCACCAACAACTGCTTGACCATCTACTCCACAACAATTTACTTGCCAACATGGGTTCAGACCATTCCATAGTACTTCAACTGCCCTGCTATCCTTTTCTGACTGTATAAACAAAAATCGTAACAATAACTCTCTTCCCTCCGCACTGTTTATCAACCTTTCAAAAGCCTTTGATATGGTCAACCATAATCTGCTTATTGAGGTATTAAAAGCCCATTCACTGGACGCACAGGCATTATTCTGGTTTAAATCCTATTTAGACAACTGACAACAAGCAGTCCTTTGGGACAATAAGCTTTCTACTCCCCTCCCCGTAAACATTGGAGTACCTCAAGGCTCTATCCTAGGCCCTCTTCTCTTTTCAATGTTTATTAATGACCTAAATACTAAAATTCCTCAAGCCACCTGCATACAATATGCTGATGATTCTACTTTAATCTGCTCAGCTAGGTCTCCAACCTCACTCCAGACCCTCACCCAATCTGTATTTCATACTGTTGAAAATTGGTTCATGCAACACTGCCTCCTCCTGAACCCCCCCCCAAAAAAAATATTACTCTTTACTCCTACTCAAAAATCACCACAGATTCACTTTACAATAACCTCTAACAATGGAACCACCATATCCCCTGATACTACAACCCGTCTGCTGGACATAACCATAGACAACAACCTTAGCTATGACAATCACATCAACATTCAACACTACCATAAAATCTGTTAACAAAAAACTAGGTTCCCTGTATAGAATCAAACCCTTTCTTACACCAACAGCTAGAATCACTATAGCCCAGACTCACCTGATCTATACCCTGTTCTATGCTGCTGCCATTTATACTAATCTTTCTAAAAACAACCTTAACAAACTTGCCACTAGCTATAATAACATAGCCAGATTTGCCACTGGCAACCCTTTTAGAACCCACCACTGTCTCAACCTCAAACAATTGGAATGGTTAGAACGGCAGCACCAACTACTCTGTCAACAACTTACTATAACCCAAAAGATACTTTACCACCCCAATAATACCCCAATCCGCTCTAATCTGACTACCCCTTACAAAAACCTTTCAACTCTTCGCTCAGCTAATAAGTTTCTAGTTTCCATTATTAAATCTAACAACAAAGCTGGGGACTCTCTATTCACTAACACTGTGGGAAAAGGCTGGAACCAGCTTCCAAGAGAACTTTTGACTCTGTCTTCCACACATCTTTTTAAAAAACATCTCAAAGAACATCTTAAAACTCACTGGCTTTGTCCCTGCACAAACCCTGACTGATTTTTCACTTTACCCATTCCTGCTCTCCCTTTTACTTCACTTCTCCAGTGTACTATATTGCTCAAACTATTCAACGTCCTTTTAACTGTACTATGTTTCCTACTTGTACTAACAACTAAACTAACCTGAAACTTTTTTTAAAATGTATTACCCTTTGTGTTTTTTTCCCTGTCAAATTTTGTTTATTTTTCTGTATTTGATCTTAGTTCATTCCCCTCTAAATATCTCGGAACACACACAATAGGTTTTTCTTTTTCTCTCCCAAATATTCAAATATTGTTATTATCTGTACTTGATTATAGCTTAATTTTTTATTAATATTGTATAATCCATTTTCTGTCTATGCTTGGAGCTTTTCTCCCCGGGCCTCTACTGAAAATGGACATGTATCCAGTTAGACTAGCCCGGTCAACAAATGTAAATAAAATAATAAAATAAAATAAATAATGGGTGTAACAAACAGTATTTTGATAATAACTTACACCTGCTACTTAAATATTTTATGTATGCATGATTATCTGCTAATTCCCATGTAAAAAAGCATGCTGTCTGTTCTCTTCCCCTCAGTGAGTCATTGCACTCATTCTCTTCCCCTCAGTGAGTTATTGTACTTATCGATCCCTCCCATCTGGATATACCTCATCAACTGGTAACTGCAAGCACAGAAATCAATTCAGACACAGATACCTCAGTATCTGGACCCTTTCTGTATCAACAATCCCAATACCTTAACCTTCAGCAATAGGATCTGACACTAGAATATATAAACCAAAGTGGGCTTTTTTTAGGAAAATAGATGTAATAGAAGCTATGCTCATGTGCTTAGATCTTAATATACATAGTCAAAGCCCTGTAATCTTAATGAAGATTTGTCTGCAGGACATGACTTGTTAAAAGAAGTACCATTAGGATTGATCTTATGGTCGGGGGTAATGGGGTGACTCAAGCATTACTGTCTGGGAGCTTCAACAAATTAAGTGATGGTGGTCTTGAAAGAAGTAATATGGACATACTTTTAGTGTGTTCATAAGCTCTGTTGACCCTTTGCTACTGGGATCTATTCTTGTGAAGTTGGAAATTGACTCAGACACCATCCATACATATTGTACCAATACACTAAATGTAAACTTCTTTTGAAACACCATTCTGATTTGGTTAAACAACAACAGACATAATGGTTCATTCAGTTACTTCAGCCAGACACAGTTTGTAGAAATGTCTACTAGACCTCATTTATACAATCTCCTTCATCTAGGCTGTCACCTTACTGGTTACACAGCAAGAATTAAGGGATCCAAATGGAGAGATAATAAATCAGCAAGCAAAGGAGAGGAGTTTTGCTTCAACTGAATTCATCCTCACATCTTGGTGAGTACATTCATGAGGTGGAGCCTGTTTTTCACAAAATATCACCAAGGTGACACTGATATATAAACTGCATTTTATATAACATATATCATGGACAGAAGTAGGTTAAATAATAAAAAAATAGCTGGGTGCACAAGACCCAGGATAAAACAGTGCCCAATCCTGGTAGGCACACTAGTGCCAAGACTGGAAAAAAATGATAGTGCAGAATCCTCAAAACACAGAAACATTCGTACAATGGGTCTAGGTCAGGCCCAGGGGGAGGATTGCCCCCCCTGTTGTAAAATAAAGTAGCAGTCTACAGAAGTCGCAAAAACTGATAGGCCAAAACATAGCTATATAGATGACAGAGTGAACTACTGAGGATAACAAAGAAATTATGTGTTGTTACTAATATGCATGAAGCCCAGAATTTCCAGACAGAAGATATATAAAAAGATTAAGAGAGAAATTAGAGGGAAAAAATTACTTCAACAAGAAAAACTGTCAGAAGCTTCAAATGCAAAATTGTGTTTATTAATACAACAGACCGATGAAAACACTGTATACACCAAGAAATATTGGGCTGTTTGGAAAAACAAGTGACTGAGGAAGTGCAAAAATATAAAGAACAAAATCTAGAGACTATTTGAAGAGAAATACAGGCAAAGGCATCCAGATATGGAAAATCTGACAATAAAGAAATAAGATCACAAAAAGGGAACGTAGAAAAGAATATGAGTTAAATGGAAGTTAAAAAAATAGAAAGTGAAGTTATGGAATACTTGAAAACTGAAGGATTTATTGCAGAAAGTCTAACACAGGCTATATATAAGCATGATAGAATAACAAGTCCCTAAAATAAGGAGAAACAGGAGGAACAAGAGACATCTAATGAAGAAATATGGACATGGGAAAGAAAAAGAGATTTAATATGGTGCAATATTTCTGCAAAAGAGAAAGCAAAACTCATCAATACAAAAAGAGCAGCACCAAAGATATCTGAAAAGAAATTTAGGCAAAGGCATCTGGACATGGAACATTTTACAATTCAAAAAAAGAAGAAAACAAAGAGGAAATGTAGAAAAGAAGATGGAGAAGTTAAAGAAATGGAAACTGAGGTTATGGATTACCTGTAAAGGGAAGGATTTAGTGTAGAAAATTTAACTCAGATAACAATACAACAGGATAGAGCAATGGACACCCAAATTAAGGAGAAACCAGTGAAGCAGGAAACATCTGATCAGTTACCACATGAAGATACTTTGGAGCTTTCCATAGAAAACCAATACAAACTTCAGTTGGAGTTGGACAGCAAGGGAAGGAAAAGGAAACTGTGGCAAACTGTGGCAACTTAGAGACAATCAGTGTTGTGGAGTGATAGGCCAGTGAGTTCCCATATGAAAGAGCAAAGGATAACACAGGATGAAACTGAAGAGAACGTGGCAGAGGAAGATGCTCTGGAACTTTCTATAGAATGCCCACAGGAAATGTCGAACAAAGAATGTACCCTCAGTTTAAAAGAAAATGATCTAAGATACGAGTTGCTTGCTTTAATAGAGATGGACAGACGTATTAAGATCCATGAAAGTAATAGACTACAGAAGGTCAATAAAACCCAAAAATTAGAAGTTTGATAAAACAAATGAACACAGTAATTAGGGCTGTCCATAGAGTTGTATGCGATATAACAGAAGTAAATAGGATATATTGTTGTGCAGCTAAATAACAGATAAAGTCTTACCACAAGAACACAGGGTAATAAGAGAAAGGGAAAGGAAGGGGAAAAATAGAATGCCATTATGGAAGTGTTGAATAGAGAAAACTATAAAGCAATTGAGACAAGAAGTGTCACTGTTAGACGAATATTGAAGAGGGAACAGATCAACAAAAATACTCAGAAAGATAGATGTAACAAAAGCAGCACACAGTATTATAACAGATCAGGATCTATCATGCACTATTGCAAATAACTAAAACTGTCAGCACAGGCAGAAAAAGTTAGAAGATGGATGTGTAGATAAATATAAAGGAAAAGTACAAAATAAGCAATTTACTGATAACCCAAAAAAGTTCTATAGAGAATTGGGAAAGAAGGGAAAAGGAATTGCAACACCACCAAAAAACAAAAAAATATATATATCTATTTTGGATAGATGTCTATGAAGATCCTATAGAACTTAACAAAGATGCTAAATGGACGGAAGAAGTAAAAGAAAGAATAAGATGTTCAAATGTACAGGATATGAAATGGGATGAAGTAACTGCCAGAGTGACTGAAACAAAGTTAAGGAAAGTTCCTAATTGGAAAACCCCAGGCCCTAACTTTTGGCTAAAAGTATTAACATCTTTACATGAAGATTTAGCCATGAGTAAGAACTATTTATATGTGCACCCTGAACAGACACCAGACTGGTTAACAATAGGAAAAGCAATATTCCTGCTTAAGAGTGAACTTGCAAGCTATCCTAAAAACTATAGACATTAAATTGCCTTCCAACGACATATTAACTATACATGATGCCGACAGAGTTTATAGTCATTTAGAAGAAAACTCAATCATGGAAATAAAATAAAAGGGTAATAATAGAAAGTGATATGGAACAAAGGATCATTTGCTGTTAAATAAAGTAAAAAAAAAAAAACCTTCCCATACTCTGGAGCAAACTAAGCAAAGCTCCTCATTGGCCCTCTTTAAGAAAAATCTTGATGACTGGATGGGAAATAGAAAATTCACCCTGGGGATCACTTCTGTAGCACTGCTTGACAGGAGCACAGGAAAATTATTTTCTTGGGTGGTGAAAGCCAGGGAACCTTTTTGGCTAGACTTATATAGGCCCCAGGGCCAATAGCCTAGTACCTACCTATGAACCTAAAATGGAGAACTGTAAAAAAGGGGAAGAATCTAAGTGGATGGATAGACTATAAAAGAGCCTTTGACAGTATCCCACATTCATGGATAAAGAATGCTTTAAATTTATAAGAAACACCCTACACTGACCAGTTACATTACAGTGACCATGATACAATGGCAAACTACTTTGCCGTTAAGCCATGATTATTCCAACGATAAAAATTCAAAGGGGAATATTTCAAGGTGACTCTATGTCACCGCTGCTCTTTTGTCTTTCTCTTTACCCATTAAGCTATCTGCTTAACAGATTAGGCCATGGCTACAATTTGGATCATAGGATCATAAGCTCATAGGAGGTTACTAGGTTATTGGCCCTGAGGCCCTTATAAGCCTAACCAAGAGTTTAGCCAATTTTTCGACAAATCATCACCTGATGCCCCTGTCCAGCAGGGACATGGGTGGAATCCCAGGAGTATATTTTCTGTTTCCCACCCATTAATCCATTTTTCACTTAAAAAGGGATAAAGAGTTACACTGCTTGATGTGGAGATGGAGTCTATTCCATAGATGAGGGAGTCTCTGGGACACACATCTGTCCTGCCAACAAGTCTTGTTGATGTCACAGACCAGGTTGAAGCCATGCATGCAGGTTACTCAAGTGGAGCTTGACTTACAGATATGCAGCAGTTCCATCAAGTTGGGGTCCATGATCACCTTGAATGCCAGACAAAGGTCACCTCTCTGAGGAGTCTGTATAAAACTGAGTAGAGGGATAGGGCTTTTAGCCTATCTGTGTATGGTAGATGTTTGAGGTCCTGGATTCTCCTGGTGAGGAACCTCTGTGGTCTCCAACTGCTGCATGTGCTTTGCGAGGTACATGCTGAATGGGTTGTTGTACTCAATAATAGGCCTTATAAGGAAAGAATACAGGGATGTTATGACCTCCTTGTCCCTGGATGAGACAGTGGGCCATGTAGAAGTCATTCCATACAATGGAAGCAACATGGTGGTCAAAAGTCAGGTTGCTATCAACCTGGGTGCCCAAATCCCTCACGACTGATTGAGTGCTTAGGACATTGTTATTAATGTGATAATTTGTGGGGATGTCACTCTCCCCACAGGGGATGATGATGTATTTTTCTGGTATTCAGCCTGAGGCTTTGTTTCTGGCACCAGTCATTTGTCTGAGTGAGACCCTCTTGGAGGATGTCCACATCACTAGGGGAATTGATGACAGCACCCAGCTTGCAGTTATCTGCAAACTTGGTCAGCCATAGCCCACTGGTTTTGACCTGCACCTCAGAAAAGTATATACAAAATAACAGAGGCCCCTAAACCAAACCCTGGGGTACGCTGCTTGTTAAAAGTCTGCTGCTTGAGTTGGCTTCCCCTATTTTGACTACATGGGCTCTATCAGTGAGCCAGTTTGCTACCCATCTGGTATCATATGGATTGATGCCTAGTTGATAGAGTTTATCTATTATGCCCGTGTGGGGAATAGTGTCAAAGGCTTTGGCCAGGTCAAGGTAGGTGGTGTGCACCATCTTCTCCTCATCCATGGCTTTGGTGACTGTCTCAAAGAAGTCAACCAAATTTAGCAGACATGACCTCTCCTTCATTAAGCCAAACTGTGTGAGATCAAGTGTTTGGAGGTTGCCAGTGTCCTTGTTAATGAGGTCCATGATAATCTGCTCCATGGCCTTGCAGATCAAGCTAGTTAGGATGATGGGTCTTTAATTTCCCAGATCAGTGGAGGCTCCACCTTTGTGTAAAGGGATGACAGTGGCTGTCCTCCACTCAGCTGGGATGAAGCCAGTACTCAGGCTTTGGTTGAATAGGGTGCCTAATGGTGTTGCAAGTTCCTGCCTGAGTTCATGTAGGATGCAGCCTGGGATGTTATTGGGTCCCATGAAGGCTGTATTTTTTTGCCTTTAAGACAGCAGTCCCTAGATATAAGTGGAAGGGGGCAGGTACTGGGGATGTCCTGATTTACTGATGGAGGGTACATCGGGGGTAAAGTTTTTGCTGAATCTGTCAGCCAGCAAGTTTGTTATATCTACGGCATTTGTATATGTGGTGTCCTTGACCACCAGCAGATCTGGGTGTTTCCTTTGAGGTTGCAGACATATGTGAAGAAGGCCTTATGATTGTGTCTAGTAGATGTGGCCAAATTGGACTGGAAGTTTGCTTAGGAGGATTTCACTATTACTCTTATTTGCTTGTTCAGGCTAAGGAGACATTGCTTTCAATTGGACACCTGCTTCTTCTTGGTCTTGGACAGCAATTCTTTCCTTTTGTTATAGAGTTTATTTATTGCAGATGTCCACCAGACAGGTTTACTCTTCCTAGCGGAGGATGATTTAGTCCTGCCGGGTACTCCTGATTCCATGCATCTATATAAATGCACGTATAGTGCTTTGGTATAGTTTTTGATACTAGTGCCAGTTACTAGAGGGGGGGAAGAGGCTGTGAAGCTGTTTATTCCATCCCTCAGGAGGCTGTAATCAGCTTTGGAGAAGTTTTTATGTCTGATCCTAGCTAGAAGGGGGTTGGGAGAGATGGTGACTTCGAAAGTGACCGCTTTGTGGTCAGATCTTACCAGGGATGATGATATTATAGGGATGCTGCATGGTTACTCATGATGGTTAATACCAAGTCTAAGATATTATCACCCCTTGTGCGGATATCAACTAACTGTTCTAAGGCATTTGCATTGACAAAATCAAGGAATCTCTGGGCATTTGTGTTCTAGCATGAGTAGTTCTTCCAGTCTATGTTTGGGAAGTTAAAGTCACCCAGGATCAGGGTAAAGGGTTGAATCTTGATAGATATGAACAGGTCCAAATAGGTGGATTGGGCATCTTGAGTCAGATTTGGGGGGCTAGTAGGTAGCTATGATTTGAATAGGGATCTTGTCAATGGTTAACTGCACCTGGAGTGTCTCCTGTGTGTCATACTGTCTGACCAGCCTTGAGGTGTGTATGTCTTTAATGTATATTGAAACTCCACCTCCTTTGGCTTTACTGCCCACAGTTTGGGGTCTAAATGTATGATAGGATAAGTAACTAGGTAAGACTGGGGTGCTCTCCACAGCTTTGAGCCAGGTATCTGTGACTGCACAGATGTCAGCATTTTCCAGGGTTAGGAATGCTTGCAATGAGTGGAGATTCATGTTTAGACTCCTGGCGTTTAGCAGCATGACCTTTAATTTGTGTTTTGTTGAAATTTTTATGTTGGTAATTTTAACCTCATCATTTTTCCTATAAAAGGCACTATGGGGAGGCAAGAGCCTTTGCTAGAAGCCTGAAGACCAGGTGAGACAGATGCAGGCCATCTCTGGCAAAGCATCGTGGTTTGTCGATCATCTCTTTAAGGATGTCAGGTACTGGATTCCCCCTGGAATGACACCAGAAACATCCCCCTGGAATGACACCAGAAACTAAAACATTTGTTAAAGTCAATGATTTTCTGTTTATATTGAGACATCATTCTGACAGAATGCTGCTTAAGGCTGGGGACATACCTGCTTGGGACACATAATCCGTGAGCTCAATCATGTTTCTCTTCATATAGTCCAGAGGTATGTCTCTAGTCATTCACAACAACACGGACTATGACAGAGTCATAACAGTACCTGTTGTTGAGAGACTTGAGTGTGTTTGTCATATGGTGGATTCTGACCTCTGACAGACAACTAACTGTGGCTTTCTCCTTATCCAGCCTGGTGAGAGGCAGGCTGGATAAGGAGAGAAAACAAAAAAGTGTAAAGACTTCTCCCCTACTTTTTGTAGATGTTTAAAACTGTATAGTTCATCAGATGATGAACTGAAAGTAGAACTGCAAGTGGTCAAAATTTTTACAGATGATATAAGAATTGCATTTGGTCTTGATAAATGTGCAAAAGCAACCTTTAAAGCAAAAAAGCTGAAGCACCAAGAAAGCATCCGTTTGGGACAGGAAAGTGATATAAAAGAATATGAGCAAGAGGGAGCGTATAAATATTTGGGAATTGATGATGGATCAGCAATGAAACATAAACAAACATGAATAAAACTCAATAAGGAATATGTTAAAAGACTAAAATTAATACTGAAAACAGCACTGACATCTAGGAACAAAGTCCAAGCTCTAAACCAATTTATCTTCCTGTCCTACCTTACAGTTTTGGAGTGATTGACTGGCCCCAAAAGGTGTTGGAGTGGTTGGACAGGAAAACAAGGATGCTTCATGCTCATCAAATGATTTATAAAAATCAGTGCATACCAAGACTATATATTCCCCCTTCTGAAGGAGGTATGGGCCTCCTCGAAACTGATTACATGTATAGATCTGCAATCATAGGACTGCATACATATCTGCTGACCTCACAATACCTAAACATAGAGAACATTTTGAAACATGAGGAGAATAAGTCTAAGATGACATCTATGCTAAATTTGCCAGAAGTATATCGGTGTCATGTGGGAATGGAAATCAGACCAGAAGTAGATAAAAATCAGGCAGCAATGGAATGTGCCTAAAAACAAAGGAAAACATATCAGTTATAGGATCAGGTGAAAAGGCAAGAAATGTGGAAAATACATAAATACATTTGCAAGTATAAAAAACTCTTGGAACAACCACATGTTTATCAGGATCAAATGCAGGAGTGGTTAAGGAGAGAAGTCAATCAAAAAGACAAAAGGTTAATATTGGCGGCCCAAGATAGTGGACCACATACACATTGGTTTACAAAGTCCATTGAACATGTGGAAGAAACAGCTAAATATGTTTTGTAAGAAAGAATTGGAAACAGTTGCACATGTTGTTGCTGGTTGTGATATACTAATGGCAGAAGCACTGTGTACTGAAAGGCATAATAATGTGGCAAGACTGTTGCACTGGGGATTGTGCAGACATTGTGGTATTGAAGTGGCTGGCTGAAAAACACTGGAAACATGAGCCACAAAGCATTATAGAAAATGAAGTTTCTATCACATGGGATCACCTATTACCACCAGTTCAATAGATGCAAGAGAACCAGATATAGTAGTCCATGAAAAGAAGAAAAAAGTAGCATTAATTGTTGAAATTGCTACAGTCAGTGACTACAGTGTCTTACGTACAGAGAGAGACAAAGTCATAAAATACCAGGATTTGCAGGCAGAAATGAGGGCAAAGTGGAAGATGGATACTTCCAGTAGTAATAGGAGCAACGGGGTCTTATAAAAAAGAATTCACAGTTGTACTTAGATATTTTACTGATACATGTAACTCCTTACAAATTGCAGAAGGAGTCAATAGTGGGCACATTGTGGGTGCTGCAAAAAGCACTTCTGGCTAACATCAAAGACTGAAACAATACTAATTTCATGAACTTTAATCATACTTTAACTTAGGAAAGGGGTCCATTCGCTTCATAGTATTACAAACCCAAAAGACTTGGAGAAATAAAAACAAGGATTAAAAACATTGCTATATTTCTTCAGAATGTGACCACTGACCTTTTCTTGCCAACTGGTTTGGCTAAGACCTAAGATCTAAGGCTACATTTCCCAGCTTTACAGATTTCTCTGCTTTGGCTGAACCTTCTTACTTGGGAGACTATACCCAAATGGACTAGTCACTTGTATACTCTCCATCATCATGTAATGAAGAAGTCAACCTTATCTTAAGTGACTTGTTCAGTACAGGACAAATTATGTCAAACAATCCAAACAAGCACTCAAGGAATCATAAATAGTCCATGAGTCACTAAGAGTTTTCATTTAAAAGAAATATTTAAAATGTGCAGAGGTGAATGCCCTCAGTATATCATCTCTTTATGGTAAATGTGTGAGGCAATAACTGTAGATTGAGAAATAAGCAATCTGAAATACTATCAATCCAGGTCAATTAGTAAATTATATATATATTTTAAACTGTATAGTGCATCAATAAAAGGGCAGATGTCATAGAAGTCTCTGAATACTGACAAGAACATAATGTTGCTCCTAAAATACTGAAGTATTCAAAGTAAATTCTGATTCTCCTACACTCCATGAATGATCTTCAACCCATTTTACCATTTTAAATGTGGTAGGTGTGTTACATCCATATTAGTCAATGTGAGCATATCACCCAGAGCCAATGTAGAATGTTCACAGGAAGATGGTGGGGTGGCCAAACTTCTTTGTTCAGGAAAGTGTCAAAGATGGGTTCCTTGCAGGTGACTAAAGAAAAACTGCTGAAATACAATTTGCTAGTTCCTTTTCCATGAATTATTCAGTCAACAAAAGCTAACTGAATGGGGTGCAATAAACACTGATATGTATGAAAAATCCTAAGACCCAAACTAATTGTAATGTACTCCAAAGTCATAGTACCTTTGAGTAGGCTATAGCTGCATGTAGGAGGCACTTTCTCTACAAGAATTATTTGCTGCAAAGAAGACTTGCTAACATGTTCCTTAATCCATTGTACTTTATTATAGGTTTATAGGTAAGTACTAGACTAGCTGCCCTTGTGGGTCATTTTAAGCCTAGCCAATTTCCTTTTTTGTGCTCAAAATAACCAATGCCATTTTGTTATAGATTGGCCTTACCCATCCCATAGATTGATAATTGTATATGTATTACCCCTAATGAGAATAACTGAGATCAAACCATAGTTTATTTGAGGGGACCCATGCACAATATAAAGCATTAGAAGCTACCTCTGCCCACTAATAGTACAGGGGCCAGTCCTGGGGTAAAGGTTCTGTTTACCATCAATAGATCTAAGTTGCTGTTGAATATGGAGAGGGGTGAACATTGTTTTGTGTGGATGGGGAGTCTGATAAACAGCAGCAGTATCCTCTGTGAGATATACCTGTACGTCCCAACCATTCTGTTGATGTTGCAGAAGAAGTTTAGAACTCTAGACTGAGTATTTCTGATTCCATTTGACTTGCTGATGTGCAGTAAATCCATCATTAATGGGCCAAGGGGGGCCTTGTATGTGAGATACAGGTCACCTCTTAGCAGTCTGTAGGATACTGAGTGACAGGGCTTTGAGTTGGTCCATGTAGGACATGTTGTTTAGGCCTTGTATCTTTTTTTAGTAAGGTATCTCTCTGGGTGTTCCAGTTGTTGCATGTGTATGAACTGATACATGCCAAAAGAGGTCATTATTATTTAATGATGATTGAATTATTTTATTCATTTGTACATCTTGCACAGGACTTGTCACTTTACATGACAGCCAACTTAGTGATAATACATATTAGGCTGATAGTGCATCTATTCACATTAACCACTGTCTGTGGAAGAAGGCAGAATTCCTCTTACCCCAAGCAAGGAGAAATCAAGATTCCCTGCATGGATGTGTGTGAGTGGAAGGGACATGCCTGTCAAACATATATCTTTTTGATTAATGTGCAAATTGCATTTCAAAAACTTTATTTTTCATTAAACCAGAATTTGGACAAATTGTTGGGAATGGTTGGTCACCGGGAATCCATTTCAACCAGCAAGTGGTAAACTGTAGCTTAACATACACAGTTTTGATAAGTCTTGTTAGGATAGTCTGCATTACAGGTTCCTAATCTTTGACTTCTAGCCAGTATTTCCACTCTGGAGTACATCTATCCATAAATGCCTTAAATAATGACCACAAGATTGCAATCTGATATTTATCTGTTGGACGGGTTGGGCTTCCATGCTCCCTGCTTCATACTGCAAATGATATTCAAGTTATTATTCCTTAGAGAAAAGGCAAATTGCTGGTGTTTCACAAAAATCATGGATTTGTCTTGCTTCACTGAGTTTAGGTCAAAAAATAGTATTTTTTAAGCCACATGCTCAAATCTGTATGAGTCGAATACTTGTATCTTGAGAAAAAAAAACAACTAATTCTTCATGACACGGTTTCAATAAGGCCTACATGGTCTGATAAAATTGTGTATGCATTACAATAGTGCACCATTTTGTATTCAGTAAGTGGCTCTACACACCATGTAGGGCTGCGCAAATATGGTAAACATTGTGGCATGCTAATTACAGCATAAGTAACTGAAATGTGTGCTAATTAACTAATCCAAGATGGAGGGGCTATTCAACAAGCTATAAAGCAGTTGTGTATCCTTAGTGCAGGTTTTGCCTGTGAATTCCAAAACCTCTTGGATTACAGTGACAGAAACTAGTCTACATGGAAAGAATGTTAGAGGCAGCTGTTGCTGTTATACATGTGTATGCGCAACAGGCCCAATTCTACACTGTTGCTAATAGACCATGGCCAAGAAGGAAAAGGGTGTTTAGACCTTGTTTAACTTTTCATGGTCTGCATGAGGTGGAAATTGTAGAGCACTACAGGGTGGATAGAGACATACTCCAGGAACTCTGTAACCTCTGTCATCCTCAAATGAGAATAATTGCAAAGTTATGAGAACCAGTGCCTGTGGAGATTAAGGTGTGTGTAGGACTTAGAATATTAGCTACAGGAACCCTCAAGAGATCAACAGAGGACATGCTAGCGGTATCATGGGCATCAGCATCCAGGATCCTACATCAATCCCTGAATGCTATGATACAACATGCCAGTGAGAACATACATTTTCCCCATACATCTGACAACTATGTAGGAATTCTACCCTGTAACTCACGACCCTGAAGTCTTGGATACCATAGATTACATGCATATTGAAATAAAAGCACTACACATGGAGCAGGGAAGGTTTAACATAAACAGAAAGGGGTTTCACTCAATTAACTGCCATGTTATGTATAATGCTAAGGGGATCATCCTGAATGTGTGTGCTGGCAGCCCAGGCAGTTACTACAATTCACATATCTGGCACAAGCCTCAACTATATCACAAGTTTTATAGGAGGAATATCCCACAGGGTCATTTACTGGGGGATGCAGGTTATGCACTGGAATCATGACTGATGACACCCATCAGAAATGAGCACATGCCAGCTGAAGAACACTAATATAAGGTACATGATCAAACAGGAAATATCATAGATCATATGCTTGGGCTACTGAAGTCATGGTTTTGTGCCTAGATACATCCAGGGGAGCCCTTCGGTACAATCCCCGTACATCTGCTGAAATTTTCATTCCTTGTGCCATGCTTCACAATAGTATTCCAAGAAAATAGCTTTAGCAGGAACACCAAGGGGAAAGGCCCCACATCCCACCACCACTGGCAAGGTCACCACAGCCATATGCAGGTGAGGAGTCAGAGGGGGAAACACCAGCCACTTTGGGTGTAGACAGATGTAGGCATGCACAATATGCCCTTGCACTGGCCAAGAGGCAACAGATAGCACACACGCTCACCACCTAAGGGGCTAAAACCTTCATCCTATGCCGATACACACAGTAACATTGATGCCAGGCAATGCTCACAACCTTTACTTACCCATGTAATGACTTTGTACTTCTAGCATCAGGCAGAGTCAGACCCAAATTAAAACTCTTGCAACTGGTGGAGTTCCAAGGTTAAGTGTTGAACCTGGAATAGGAAAATTAATGTCTAAGAACACAAAGAATGGCATATCCATGCATACTGTTACTTGCTATTGTAAGTATGTATAAGCTGGGTGATTTTTACAGCAATGACTTCAATATGTGACAACACTGACTTATGTCAATATATATGCTCTCTATCAAGTAATAGGCCTCACGCATCAAACATTCACACATTCATACCTCTCAAATGTACAGAGTTTCACAGACTGTCCAGAGTTTGGCCTCATAGTTTTATACTGGCAAATAAATAAAGATTGAAGTTAGAAAATAATGACAGACATTTCAGTTTCAGACTTCATATCCCTCAGAAAAATACATGGTAATGCAAAACATGTTATTCTATCAACTTTTAAAGTTTGTAAGCCCAAAATATTTCAAAATTGTTCCTATTTTTGGGCCTTTGCTTCATTTTTATTTATGACCTGTTCCAGCTTTTTTGGTCTAAGAGGTTGAGAGGGATGTACAAATCACAAAAACCTGTAAGAAAGCTGTACAATTTTCAAAAGCATCACAAACACATATATACTAAACATTCAGTCAGCTATACACCCTGGGAATCAGAAAAAAGACTTATGTATCCCTGAATCCAAAAGAGAGAAAATCAAGGGATATGGCACAGTTATCATCATTTGCATGGGGTGTTGTTGAGGGTGGGGTCAGGAGGCTAAGATTGACACAAAAGGTAGTTAGTGCATTGGAAATAAGGAAGACAGACAGGCAGACATTTGGATAAAGTATCAAATGGTCACTGAGAAAGAATGAGATGCAAGCCTCATGACTGACCCATGTTACTGTTATATGTGTGTGTCTGTATTGGCCCTCAAGGTGAAACATACGTGCGAGCATCTGCAAGAACACAGACAAGTTATGTGCTAGCTCTACATCCTGGTATGTTGGACAGGGGTGAGCCATGCACAGTAGAGGTGACAGTTCTTTGTTGTCATCCCCGACCACTAGAACTGGCTCTACCAGGAGTTGCACTGGCATGTCCATGCCCACGGTGAGATGCACTGCTGCGACTTGAATGTGACTGATTTCTGCTGGACCGGCTCTCCTCACGAGTATGCCCAGGACAAGGACCATGACCACATGGCTGACCACATCTGGACAATGCAGATAGCGTGATTAGGCACAGTCACATTAACATCAGTTAATGATGCTGAACTATGTCTATGTGGATGCTGTCCCCCTCCCAGCAAATGTTCCATTACAGACACCACCCATTCATGCAATCCATTGAATCAGCAATATGGTGAAGGCAGTCATGCATGTCAGCCTGTGCCAAGCATTTCTCGGAGGCCCTATTGAAACATGTCTGTACCTCCATGATGGCCATAAACATACATCGAGTGGCACATAAAGAAACACAGGATCAGGTGGAGGGTGGACAGCAGGCCTCATCTGAGCACCCCTAACAACCCTCCTGTGTGGGACCTCACTCACACTTTGGCTACAGACAGAAGCTGCAGTAACTACACTACCCTAATAAACTGTCTCACCCTCCACCTTTTCAATATCTGAGGGATCACTGGAATAAGTACACATAGACCTACTGGCTGTGTCTGATGAAAATACAGGGGATGGCTGAATGTCAACCTCGGTGTCAGATTCAACCTCTGCACCCCATGACTATGCCTGTGTTTGGCCACCATCATCATAAGAGTCTGGCAATAGTCTGACATCAGGTGGTAAGAGTCCAAAACTTCCACTGTCAGGATCACCTGTGACAATAAGCAACAAACACAGGAAAGAAATTAATACCTACACTACAATTTAATATATTCTAACAAACTAACACTAGTGCAACTACCACAGATGGTACAGCAATACATACACCCATGACACCCACCTCACACATATGGATACATGTATATTTCTGTCAAATGCTCATCAGTACTCAAAAATGTTTGCTTTCCCATGTGCAGATGACTCCACACTTCCTAGAAGGATGGTTCTGGAAGAAGATAAGCAAAAGGTAAGGGCACCATCATCACAATTTCAATAACAAAGGGGACCACTTTTTCACCTTTATATGTCCATTAACAATACTTTTAACTGAAATCTGGCTGACATGTCCACCCAAAGCCCATGTGTAATGAACTAGAATATGTTGTTAACTGTATCAATTTATCAACAGACCCCCCCCAAAAAAATTAATAAATAAAACAACTGAACTATTACTTTCAATATTTTACTATACAATAAATTGTTAACAATTGACATATGCAAGCTTGCCTAGAAGCTCCTCCTGAGACATACTTGCCCTTGCTGAACTATCAACACCAACATCAGTCACATGCTGTTGTGCACTTTCCACTGAGCTCTCTGGATCTCTAGCAGTGGACAGGAAGTCTTCATTTGGTGTCAGTGGTGGGTATGTAGCAACCCTCCCATAGCCAGCTGCTCTAGGCCACTGCAACTGCTCTCCTTCAGACTGATGAAATTATATCACTGGCCCTGTGATGCACCTGATCATTAGTCCTGCTGTAAATCTGCATTCTGTCAGACATATCCCTGCCTCCTCTCTCATGGAGAAAGGTACCATGTTGGCTAAATTCTTGGAAGATTACATCATTTTTGGACTCACTGAAAGGGTTTCTGCAGGGATTGGGACACTTGGGTACCATAATCCTAGGTGACAAAACAAAAAAGGATACTACACATAAATATCCCATAAATAAAAGTCTGGCTTATATATATATATATATATATATATATATATACTTATTTTTTTTTCATATTTACCCACTGGAGAAACACAAAACTTCAGGTATTATAATATAAAAGGCTATGTGGTTGTAACATAATACAGTCACACACAACCCAAGGTTTGATAAAAAAACAAGCAATAAAAAGATCAAACCTCTTTAAAAAATGTTTTTGGTTGTGACAACACATACATGGAACTTGGTTCTCCACCCCCAAAACAACAGGCAAATGACAGTTTACAACAAGCAAGGAATGACACATCGGTCAATTGTTCTAAGTGCTTTCAAAAAATTCTCTCAAAATATGTACACATTTAAAACAGAAACATCATTTTTATATGATTGCCAGTCACCTCTACCTGTGCCCAGCACTCCCCTAGATGTGTCTATGGGCCATCCTAGAAGGCTAATACCACTGTGTCATTGACAATGTAGGACATTTACATTTCACTGAAATAACATAGAAGAGTATCAGATAAACAGTTGTAACAATAACACTTGTGATCAAAGTTAATACGACTGTGTATCTGAGAAAGTAAAATGCTCTGAATAAAATGCATTTGCCATT
The DNA here is from genome assembly GCF_019279795.1 of Protopterus annectens. Taxonomy (NCBI): domain Eukaryota; kingdom Metazoa; phylum Chordata; order Ceratodontiformes; family Protopteridae; genus Protopterus; species Protopterus annectens. The sequence continues at coordinate 279,458,736 of NC_056734.1, forward strand.
AGTAAACTTTTAAGAAGTGCATACAGATAAAAGTTGAACTTGCTAGTGCATATATACAAAACATATTTTCCTAGTAAAGTGAGCAAATCTAGTATGTAATTGAAAAATTCAATCATACCTTATCAAGATTAGAAGTCTTCTGTGCAGATAAATCCAAATTAATAGTAATCTTCTTTTGTGTTGTCCATATACACAACTCTCTTCACCTTCAGGTTCCCTAGCTACACGGTTACCTTTTTTAAAGTGTAGATTCAGGCCTGTGACCATGGTGAAGATGCAAATGAGTTGTGAACTCATTAGAATTGCTGAATCCCAAACTTTTGGGTCTGTGTAGCAGGTGTAAACATAGTGCAGGCACTTCCTCAGTGTTTGTTGTTAATAGATTGCAATGGTGATTGATTACTAGTAGGGAGAAGGAAACACAACAGCAATTCAGACTCCCTTATCTGCATTTGGTGTGTCACCCAGGTTACACTTATGTGTAGAAGTAAGTGTATCAAGGTTTTAAATGGAAGTGAGCAGCATACATTTCTCAGTTTCTGTTCAGTAACAGCCAAACACCCCTGCTTTTGTTGAAAACTGTATATTATTGTCATTTAATATTCTCATACATTTTACGGGCAATGATACAATATGCCCTAATGACTGCATGTCTGAGATTACAGCTTAGATAAGAAAAGATTGAGCACAATATGAAGAGAAGAAAGAGCTGCATTGCTGCAGACAATACTCATAAATGGTTGTGTGATCACTCATTGTACTAAATATGTAATTAATGTGTACAGACAACTGAGAGTGTGCAAGTGTTATATATCTTGATAAAACTGTGGATGAAATGGGACTTGCATGTATGCACAATAATTTGCATTCCTGCTATAAAGCTGTTTCTGTGGCAAAGAATGATAAGACACCTTTGATATGTTTTGTAGGTTCATTGTTCTGAGAGTTCAAATCCACAATTGTGTAAAAATCTGTAATGTGTGCTAAAATTTATTTTGTAATGTTTATGTTTTTTTTAATATTAATTTTTTTTGGCTTAGAGCAAACACGATGAAACCAATAACTCAAATAAATTTCATGTAACATACTTCTAAGATAAAGACTGCATAGTACACCTGGTAAACATGATGAACTATACAGTATATATTATCTTTAGACCATGGTTCCAGTCCTGCATTTACCATTTAAGGATGAAACCTAATAAACACTTCTTAGAAGGATAATACAAGGTGAGCTTTTCCTGTCACATTTGTGCGTTGCTTGCCTTCATGCAAACATTGTCTAATATCTCACACAAAAAGCAGACAGTCTTAATTTCAAAAATGATACATTGCTACCTATGTTTGCTGATCATTGCACAATCCCACTAAGCAGCATTGTGCGATGGTCAGGAACACCTACATGTCCCAAACACCTGCAGACTGAAAGCAGACAGTAAGACAGTTTCAAAAGGGATACATTGATATTCTCTTCCTAACTGAAACCTGGCTCAAACCTCACATCAAAAGTGAAGAAATACTTCCACCTGAATACATCCTTCGCATAGACAGATTGTCCAAAAAGGAGGTGGTGTAGCATCAATATTTAAACACCACCTCAATATTCAACTCGTAAACTCATCTGTCCCTCACCACAACAATGAAGAAATCCATTATGCCAATCTCAAACTAAACCCAAACAAAACAATGAATATCATAGGATGGTATTTCCCACCAGGGCAAAATATTACACCCCTAGAAAATCTCCTGAGCTGGGCTACTCTATCTCTACCCCAGGAAACCATCATTCTTGGTGACTTTAACATCAACTGGCTATCCTGTAATAACAATCTCCCAACCTTTCACCTTACTCTCCATGGGTTCATTCAACTCATTCAATTCCCCACCCAAATCAACAAAAACCATAAGAGGTAAGCAGGCTGCTTACCTGACAATCTTAGTGACCACTCCCCCACTTTCCTAATTTGGCAACACACAAACAGTCTGAAGCCCATTATCCACAGGCAAATACAGAACAAGTCCAACTTCAACCCCAACTCCTTCATCTCCTCCCTGCAAAAAATTAACTGGTCACCACTTAAATACCTCAACCTAGATGAGGCTGTCCACTTCTTCAACAGCACCTTCCTCTCCATCCTAAACACCCATGCTCCTGTAAGACATGCCAAAGTCAGATCTAGGCATGCCCCATGGTTACAAAAGACCATCAGAACCCTAATGAAATCCAGAGATAAGGCCTGGGAGTACTGGAGACTAACAAAAAATAACTCAGATAGGCAATCATTCCTTGAACTGCGCAATAAAGCCAAAAAGCATATAAAATTAGTCAAATCCCTCTACTATAAATCCACCCTAAACTCTACCAACCACAACCCTAAGCAATTCTGGTCCACTATTAACACTATCCTCCACCCAGGGAAGGTTGATACCCCCAGCCGTCCATTCTCCCCTCCTCCAGCAGTATTGCTGAATCCTTCAACAAACACTTCACTGAAACTATAACATCTCTAAACAAACAACACTTCCATACAACAGCCCTCCCAACTCCTAACCCTAAACCCCCCACTCCTCTTTTCTTCTTCACCTCAGTACCTACCTCCAACATAAAAAGACTATTGTCAAAACGTAGACCCACCAAACTCGCAGCTGACAACCTCCCCTCAGAATACTTAAAAATTGCAGCTGATACACTAGCCTACCCAATTTCAATTCTAATCAATCGTTCCATAACAGAAGGCTATGTTCCCTTGATATGGAAAATATCCCACATCATTCCCCTCCACAAAGGCACCCCCCCTCCACCGACCTCTCCAATTACTGCCCCTTTGCTATCTTCCCCCTCTCTCCAAGATACTTGAAAAATGTATCAACACCCAGGTCTCCAACTACCTCTTAGCTAATAATCTCCTCTCCAAAAGCCAACATGGCTTCAGGCCATATCACAGCACTACCTCTGCTCTGCTCTCCTTCACCAATGCCATATTTCATCAGAAAAACAATGGCCTCTTCTCTGCTGCCATATTTCTAGATCTCTTAAAGGCCTTTGACATGGTATCTCATGAGCTACTACTCTCTACTCTCCCCAACTATCCTTACAATCAGCCTGAAACTGGTTCCACAGCTATTTACACAGACTCTAGCAATCAGTAGTCTGGGATGATAACATATCACTTCACCTCCTAGTTACTCTTGGAGTTCCCCAAGGGTCTATCCTTGGCCCTCTGCTATTCTCACTTTTCACTAACAACCTACAAACTGCAACCACACAAGCATCTTTTATACAGCACACAGATGACTCTACTCTCATCTGCTCTGCCCCCACTCTACCAGAACTACAACAAATCACACAGGAATCATTCTCTTCTGTAGAAAGCTGGCTATCCAATGCTTGGCTCCTACTCAACCCAAGTAAGACAAAACTTCTCCTGTTCCAACATTCCAAAGCCACCCAAAACACCCCCCACTTCAACATTCTTGCCTAAGACAATACCATCATCTGTCCATCAGAACACAAAAAATTACTCGGTGTGGAAATAGACAACAAACTCAAATTTGACACCCACATATCTCTCACAATAAAAAAGTTCACAAGAAACTTGGTGCACTATATCGAAGCCGCCAATTCCTAACCAAGGCGGCTAGAATCTCCATAGCCAATTCCCAGCTAATCTCCACCCTACTGCATGCATCCCTCATACTTACCAACCTTAAACCGACAGACCTACACAAGCTGGATGCTTGTTACAACAAAATTGCTAAATTTTCCACTGGAACCTCCTACCGCAGCCATCACTGTATCTCCCTTAAAGACGTAAACTGGCTAGAACTCCCACAACTCCTTCACTTTAATCAATTCACCCTCGCTCATAAACTTATTAACCACCCCCTTAACATCCCTTCCCTTCAAACCCTTCTCCAACCCTATCACCCCACTAGGCCCCTGAGATCAAGCAACAGAAATCAACTCATTGTTTTCAAACCCAAAAACTCAGCAGAAGCCATATTTTCATGTACCATATCTAAACTTTGGAACAATCTTCCACCCTCTATAGCTACTCTACCTTCCAGCAGCCTTTTCAAGACTGCGCTCAAATTCCACTTAAATTTGCACTGGCTTTGTCCTTGTTCTAATCCAGACTAACACCCCCACCCTTACCCCCCACCACCTAGACTCTTAACCCAGCTATACTACTGCCACTACTAACTGCAGTCAGAAATAGTTAGCTGTCTTTACATACTTTAACATCTTGTCTGACAACTTTGTTACTAATATTATTAATGACAAGACACGATCTTAACTTGCAACATTTGCTGTATTTACTGTTGATAATCACTATCTTGTTGTATTAAAGCCAACAACCTGTAATGTTGTTTACTATTGCTGCAACTTTGTATCTCTATTTATCATGTACATGATGTGGAGCTTTTCTCCCCGGGCATCCACTGAAAATGGACCTGCGGCCAGTCGGGATTTCGCGGTAAGCAAATGTAAATAAATAAATAAATAAATTGTATCATGTGTGGTTTGCCATTGCACAAACATACTAATCAGCATTGTAAGGTGGTCAGCACACATACAGAGTAATGAATGTGAAAACATACAGCTGCTAACTAGTTTTCCTTGTGGCAACAGGTTAAGGGTTATAGTAGAAGTGAGCCTGGGTTCTAATGGAACTTAGACTTTAATTGCTTATGTTCCACTTTACTTTATATAAAAATTAACAGTAGAAAAATACTTACACATAGGAATAACTATCTATAGCATGTGCATTGAGCATACACAGGATAGCATAGATATATTACATGTGTAACTGTGGGTATCAGTAAAATTATGGTTCTACAATTACACATTCATTTACTGAACATTCATGCTGCATACACATATATGGTTATGCACTCAAATCTTTAATGTATATCTATATCTAATGAGCAGGTCTAAGAAACACTCTGCATAGTAATGGCTGTAAAAAAAATACACTTATAGCCCAAACTTCTCTGTGGCAACAAGTGTAAGTTAATGCTTACAATACAGGTGAACCAGAATTTTAATGTAGTACACTCCCAATTTTAATAATGCTTGTTTCAATTTTATAAAATATAAAACAATGTAAACATAATTATAAATAACAACAAGTATGTATAGCACTGGAACACATATGAATTAATGCGTGACTGAGAGTATACTGACAATTATGTTTCTGTAATTATAATTATCTTTTCTGGCCTTGGGTGGACTTCAGACTTCAATGATATGGATATACAGATGTATGTATAAACCAGGACCTTGTCAGGTCACACACATACATGGTTAACTCCTCAGTCTGTCATGTACATTTATATACAATTAATAAGCAGGACTGGCAAACACTTCTTCTGTTGTAAGGATAAAAAAAAAATCACTTATGTGAAAGAATATGTTTTGTCTGTTTTGCATAGGTTTGAATCCCACATTGTACAAATTAATTTAATTAGTTTGTAAAGCCACACCAAAAATGTATCAGGTCATAAATGTATGCCCTAATCTGCAAAGTTAAATCAACTAACAGTTATAGCAGCAACCAGCCCATAAACTAATGCTGTCGAATTAACCTTCCCATATCAAAAGCTGCCATTTGGCACTGCTGCTCTGTGCTTAACTTCACATAAACTCAGTTGGCAAGGTTGCTCAGGTTTGCACATTAGTATTAAATGCAATAACCGACCTGAGTGGACATGTTTGGAGCTAGAAGAGAAGGTAATTTAGGGCTCAAAGGTGGGGCATGGAGGAGTCCAGAATCTTTACTGGACCCCTTGTAAAGCATCAAAGATGAAGGCTGCTGCAGGGAAGGATGCCAGGTCTTAGTGTAATTCTGAGGCTTGGAATAGTCTGGCCCAATGCTGTTTCCAGTGCAACTGACATTCTGCATACTGGACAGCAATGCAGATACCACTATAATGACCTCAAAAGGTGGAAGCAGGAAAGCTCAATCAATGGCTGGATAAGTTTAGGACTGGTGGCATCCCACAGTTATGCAAGTATACAGATACAGATAATTTAAACTAGATAGAAAGCTGGATATAGGCAAGACTGGCATGCAGAATGCTCTTCTCTTTTTCTCTTAATTTTATTTGACAGCTGACTAGGAGATTGCAGCAAACAGGGAAGCCCATGCTGATCATTTAGAAAGACTTAGGGAAGCAAAGCATATATATGCAGCACAACATACAGTAAGTATTATTTTATCTTAAGGATTGCTCTTTTATACAGTAGTAGCAAGTTAAGCATGCATGTCTTAACTGTAAAATAAAGCACACGTGCCTAGTCTGTAGCTCAAGCCAACTGTAGGAGTCAATTGTGCATTCAGATGTTGTGGGTTCTAATCCCACAGGTAACAAATATATTGTTAAATTATTTAAAAAGATAATATAATAATTTCAAAAAAAAATTGGTATACATGCCATGTTGCTTAATTGATCTGTATTATTTTATCAAGCATATGTGCAATATCTGCATATTGTAAGGATTACTTGGAGCAATAATCAATTATAGTTTGTAGTGGTTAAAAAGTATGCTTAATGTAAAAGTAGAAATAAATTATTTATATTGTACTCATTTATTGTATTTCACATACAATGGTACTAATTATCTTATTTTTATTTTGTCTCTTATCCCAACTCTTAACTCCCTTTTTTATTTTTACATCTGTGGTCACAATGTTTTGATGTCATCAGTTTCTGACAACTCACAAAATGATTTACAGCACAGGGAGGTAGGCCAACCAGTGTGGCTCTGCCTGTCCCCACTCCAATAGCTGCTGCACAGAAGCCTAGTACATCTGGCAACCAACCTGGCAGTATTGCTTCAGACCCTGTACTACCTGGACCTTCCACATCGGGTAGCATTACTCTGGCAGCTGGTGCACTGGTACCATCCATGGGTCTATGCCAGAACAATGAAAAATCAAACTATTGAACGCTTACATGAGCGAATAATCCGGAACTTGAAATTGCTATTGTGGGGGGCTGTGCCCCCCACACCCACCGCTAAATATATATTCCTACTCTGAGCTCTCACTACAGTGAGGAAAGGGCAAATATTCTGATCTTCACTGTACTGTGATCCCAAAAAATCAATATCGAAGTCCTGATTTTTCGCTCATGTGAGCGCTCTACATTTTGTGTTTTCGTTGCTCTAAAGTAGACCCCCATCCGAGAGTATTGGCAGAGGTGATGATTTTGCCACCAGCTAGGAGATGCCAGGCATGGTGTATGAGGTCATGGAAAGCACCACTGGATGCTCTCTGGAATGGTGTGAAAACAAAAATGTCAAGCATTCCAACAGCAAGCTGAGTAAGGGGACTTTTATGACAGTTCTTGGGTGAGGACATAGGTTCATAGGTTCATAGGTTGGTACTGGGCTATCTGCCCGAAGGCATATATTAGCCCAGCCACGTTGTGTGGTATTCACAGCCCCTTTAGTACTTCCCTAGAACCTTGTACTAGCAGCTAGTACCCTTGGCCCCTATCTAATAGTACTGTTGGTGTGATCCCTGGTGTGAACTTTCTGTTCCCCTCCACTCATCAAGGTCCTCTTGAAGAGTGATAGTGAGGGGCTCTATCTTATGTAGATTGGGACCCTCTTCCATAGTAAGGGAAGTCTCTGTGAAGGTATTCTATCCCTCCAGCATGTTCTATTCATTGTTGTGTTGAGGTTTATATCCCTAGAGCGTGTAGCTCGAGTAGATTTGGTTTTGCTAAGATGGAGCATGTTCAACAATTCTGGGTTGGACATGACTCTGTACATTAGACAGAGATCGCCTCTGAGAAAGTGGTATGCAACACAGAACAGTCTTAGCTTTTTCTATTGTGCTGCATAGGGAAACTGTTTGAGGACAGCAATCCTCTTGGTTAGATACCTCTGTGGTCTCTCCAGCTGCTGGAGATGTCTAGCCAGGTACATTCCAATTGGTGCATTGTACTCAATAATGGGACTGATGAGGGAAGAGTAGAGGGGCACCATTACATCCTTAGATCTTGATGCAAACCCTTTCATGATCAGATGGGTCACACAGAAGGATTTTCTAACCACTTTGGCAACATGATTATAAAAGGAAAGCTGACTATCTACTTGGGTACCTAGATCCCTTATTTCTTTGATACTCACTGTCCCCATGTTTGAATGGCATGGGCATCCAGCATCTCCTCCCTATCTCCAGTCATGATTTCCTCCAACCTGTCACCCCCCTCATCATCCCTGTCTCTTGTCTTGTTTGTCTGTATCTGCTTCCTCACCTACCCTACTTACCTGACCCAGAGATACTCACGTCCCTTACTCAACATTCTTCTCTTACTAAAATAAAAAATCATAAATGGGCACCTGTCCTCCCCCCAAAAATATTGTTCTGTACATAGCCCTCTCCTTCGTGCATGTGTGTTCTTGACACACTTAATTTGGTCCAATTGGCTATACAACATGATTGCATTGTTGTCACCCATCTTTGTTGTAGTCTTCTTCTTCTTTTGGATGCTCCCATTAGGGGTTGCCACAGCAGATCAACTGTTTCCATTTCTTCCGGTCTTCTGCATCTTGCTCTGTCACACCAACCACCTGCATGTCCTCTCTCACCACATCCATAAACCTTATCTTAGGCCTTCCTCTTTTCCTGTTACCTGGCAGTTTCATCCTTAGCATCTTTTTCCCAATATACTCTGTATCCCTCCTCAGCACATGTCCAAACTAATATAATCTTGCATCTCTGGCTTTGTCTCCAAACCTTCCAACCTGGGCTGACCCTCTAATATACTTATTCCTAATCCTGTCCATCCTCATCACACCCAGTGCAAATGTTAACATCTTTAACTCTGCCACATCCAGCTGTGACTCCTGCCTTTTTGTCAATGCCACTGTCTCTAACCCATACAACATAGCTGGCCTCACTACCCTCTTGTAGACCTTCCCTTTCACTCTTACTGGTACTCGGCTGTCACAAATCACTCCTGACACTCTTCTCCACCCAATCCATCTTGCCTGTACTCTCTTCTTTACCTCTCTTCCACACTCACCATTACTCTGAACTGTTGATCCCAAGTATTTAAACTCATCCACCTTCGCCACCTCTACTCCCTGTATCCTCACCATTCCTCTATCCACCCTCTCATTCACACACACATATTATGTCTTAGTCCTGCTGACCTTCGTTCCTCTTTTCTCTTGAGCATATCTCCACCTCTCCAGGTTCTTCTCCTCCTGTTCCCTACTCTCACTACAGATTACAATGTCATCTGCAAACATCATAGACCCATCTTTGTTGTGGTGACAGTCTAAATTCAACCAATATTCTATACATATTCACTTTACACTGTTGAAGAAGTGGACAGCTAATGCTCTTTCATGTAGGAAAGCAAACCAATTGAAATCTCATAATTCTGTCAATGAAGAACAGGCCCCATTGTTCATCACTTAACTATGCACAAATGGAGAAAGCAGTTAAAATGCTTTTTTAAGGTTAGACAATTTATGACACATTTCTGATATGAACAATTTACTAACACCATAGCATCTGTTAGCTGTGTCTACCATTGCCAGTATGGATAAGTACTTCTCAAGTTCAAGTAGGAGTCCTTAAATGTGTATATCACATGCGCAAACACTTTGCTATAGATTGCCCAAACCAGTTGCTCGGCAGTGCGCTATGGAAAGTGCTTATTAGCATGTATTGCTTAAGTTTACTGCTTGGATAGTATTAAACCTATTAAAATCCATGTAAAAACACAACCAAACGGAAGGCACTTTTTAATGACTGGATACATATTTACACAATAGTCATGTGTTACCTACACACATGCACTTGAAACTTGGCATTTCAGTACTTGTTTACAAATATCAACTACACTACAGAAATAAATATCAAAAATGCTTTGTTACATACTGTGTACATCTTTATACTGACAATACACATTCATATTGTCTAATACTTGTACTAATGTGGACAGCAATTATTCACAAATATGATCACTCAAATATTATGATAAAAGATGTGTGCGTCTGTGTGTGACATGTTAAGTGCGTAACATACACAACATACTGGTAAATATGTCTCATTTATGCTACATGCATTCCTGACAGCTGTTTGGATATAGTTTGTAAAGCTGTCTCTTAAAATATACCAGCACATTAGAAACACAACAGGAAATACTACATCCATACTTTGCACACTGGTCTCATAACAGGATATGCCAACCAGATCATATAATGATGATGGCATCATGTATACAGACAACTCTGACAAGGCAACAACATACGTTAGTGGTGTTGCAATCATCACATACTGTGTTTTGCAGATGGGAAAATATAATTACATGTGTGATACATTAGCACAGCAGCCACATTATGTGTATGTTTCTATGTATGTGTAAGTGTGTGTGTATATTCAGAGGAACATCAGTCTGTGTACCACTACCATCAATGCAGTACCATGCAAAACTTTAACATCTTAACAGTCATACATGGCTACTCATCCATTTCATACAGGTCTCCTAGCATCTAATGATCATGTCATCCACTATAAATTGTCCAACAGCATTGCAAAAGTAGGACTTGTGCCATGGTGTGTGAATTAAATACAGAACTCGCCATTTGATGTAATTAGGTAGGGGTTCTAATCTCACCAAGATCAACTGGTATGTGATTCTAATCAAAAGAGCATGGCTGTGTTTCATACAGTCTCATGAAATACACATATTTTGACAGATGTACATGCCTGCACATCCACTGCATTCAGTTGTACATGCTTACACATCTATTTCCTTCAGGCCTCCTACCATCTTCTAGCAAATATTCATTGACAATGTCATACACTATAAATTGTCCAGCAGCATTATAAAAGTCAGACTTGTTCTGTGGCACTTGTATTAAATACTAAGTTCTCTAGCTGGTGTACTTAGGCAAGTTTTCTAATCTCACTGTAGTTGACTGGTCTGTGTGCGTGTGTCTGTATTCACTTGGTTGACATTTAAGAGACCATTTTACACCAGCATGTGAGACATTGGTACTACAATCTTCTTCACACCAGACACTGCTGCTGTCATCAGTCATAAACTATTGTCAGAGATTATAAAAGACATACTTGTTATTGTGGTGCTTGTGTTAAATACTATGCTCTGTAAGTGCTAAAGTAGGGGTTCTGTTTTCATGGCAGTCAATTTGTGTGTGTGTTTGTTCATTTGATTGACATTCTTGCATCCATTTTACACCAGCATGTGGAACACTGCTACTACCATCCTCTTCTCACCAGACACTGCTGATTGTATTGGTTATAAAATGTTTGACACTATAAAAGGCAAACTTGTGCTGTGGCACTTGCCTTAAGTACAGTGCTCTGTAAATAGTTAGATTTGTGTTTTATTGTTACTCTGGTCAATTGGGATGTGTGTGTTTGTTCACTTGGTTGACATTTGAGAGACTATTTTACACCAGCATGTGGGACATTGCTACTATCATCCTCTCCTCACCAGACACTGTTGATGTCTTCAGTTATAAAGTGTTATCAGACGTTATAAAACCCATATTTGTGCTCTGGCACTTGCATTAAGTACAGTGATTTGTAAATAAGCATCCGTTCCATTCTCACTGCAGTCAGCTATGTGTGCATTCAACAATCAGTATGATGACAATTGTAGAACAATATGTGAGTCAACAGCTATGTCAGATGCTCCTCCGAATGTCATGTTGTAACATACACTGATTATGTCATCCTGTATAACAAGCATTCTGGCAGTACGCAAGACAAACCTATGCTGTGGCAGTAACATTAGCTACTATGTTCACAAGCTACTTTACCTACTCATGTAGGGGTTCTAATCTGTCATCAGGCAACTTGCATGTCTATACATACAGCTATTACTTTTCAGACAATGCTACACAGGGATGTGATTCCAAATCCTTATCCTACACTCCTCCCAAAATGTTCTCCTCAGCATACAATGATGCTATCATACTCCATAATGTGCAACATGACAATGTTACAGTCAGACATGTGCTGTGTTGCTACTGTGACATTGCATGGCATTTATCTTTTATGCGTACACAGGTGTAATGTTTAAATGAGGCCTAGTCTACTGCTTTCTGTGTGGTTGGTGGTAGATTATGGCCATTGCATGATCTTTGGAATCACTCTTCATTTCACTACCATTTGGGGAACCTTTCATGTAGCCCAATAGATCCACCATCCTCCTTTTTCCACTGGCCACATGACATCCTTCCTGGAGAGGAGTTGAGGATGTCCTCATTTCAAATACGCATACACACATCATAAAACAGAGTCCTTCCATTAGCCATTGCAAGTCATCTCCAGACCACTGCATGTGTGATTACTAATTTTGTCATGGTATGTTGCACGTGTCCCATATGGACAGTGGCAGGATGTAATGGAATCAAACAAGTATATACATACACACAATAGTCTTACTATTGTTCATAATATAGATATAGAGATTTTTATTTACAAGGTATAATAATGGCTAGGATTTCATGTGATGTTGGCCATTAGCCTAATAATGTGCCATGACCCTATGAACAGTTGACATGTCAATGTTGCCATCACTGACATGTGCTGTATTGAGATGTGGATGTACAGTATGGATACAAGATGATATTACAATCTGTGACGTGAGCTACTTTACTGATGGCCATTGCTGCCATTGAATTGCATGCTCCTTCTATAACAGCTGTAGTAATATGCCTCCTGAGAACTGTTGACATGGTATGATACACTTTTATGTATATTGCTGGTGTCTTAAGACATGTTGTAGTGGAGAAGATCAACCATCTACACAGTTCCCATTCTGACATCACAGTGACACTTGCAGTATGGCACAGGTGTGCATGTGTCTACATACCATCATTAAATGTTCTGTGACAGACATCAGTATAAATTCATGTTGATTACATGGTCACATAAGTCTTGTCTCATACACGCTATGCTGTATCACATGTTGTGATAAAATTGCAACATTGTGGAATTCGTTGTATGTGCAGCTGTGTTGCTATACCCAAGGATTATTGAGGTGGTCAGCAGCACCATTGTCTGACTCTTAGCATTTGTGTCAGGAAATGTTATGTATGAGCCACAAACAATTAATCTCTAATGTGTTCTGATATGACATCAGGCTGCCCAAACACAGCTTGTTCATGAAACACTTATAGATATATGTTGTGCAATTGATGTAAGTATGTGACATTGGTACAGTTGTACAACTGTATGCGTAGTACCAGTTTGCAGAATGTGATGAATAAGCAAGGTTGTATTTGGAGGTCTTTTCACAAACCATTTATTCCACTAAATGTGAAATGTTAAGGGAAATACACAGCTAAGCACATATCTGTATGTGGATGCCACCAAACATACTCAGCTGGAGGAAGTAGACAATCTGCTAGCTGACAATTTGTCTCATACGCCACCCCGCCCCCCCCCCCCCATTGCCACTGGCCATCAGCCATAGTATACATGCAAACATTACTCAGTTATTATTCTAAAGAGGCAGCTCATCTGTGTACTCTGTATGGCTAATAACACAGAATCAATGGGCCCTGACAATATCATGGGTTGCCTGTTTTATTAATTTCTCTAAGTCTTTTTCATTATTAAAACCATGGCAAGAATGAACCCCATTCCTAAGTCAAGGTATGATTAAAGTTCACAAATTTAATATTGTTTCAATCATTGATATTGGCCAGAAGTACTCTTTGCAGCACCTGCAATGTGCCCAGCAATGACTACTTCTGCAATTCATATTAAGACTTGTTACTCCTACTACTACTGGAAATGTTTGGGTATCCGTCTCCCACATTGCTCTCATTTCTGCATGCACATCTTGCTATTTTATGACTTTGTATCTCTCTGTGCATAAGACACTGTAGTCACTGGGTGTAGCAATTTCAATGATCGATGCTACTTTTGATTTATTTTCATGGACTATTATATCTGGTTTTGTCGCATCTATTTTTTGAACTGTTGGTAATGGATGATCCCATGTGATATAAACTTCATCATTTTCTGTAATGCTTTGTGACTCGTATTCCCAGTGTTTTTTAACTACATTCATATTATAATATTTGCACAATCCCCAGTGCAACAGTCTTGCCACATCATTATGCTTTGCAGTCTATAGTCCATCTGCCAATAGTATATGACAACCAGCAACAAGATGCATGACTGCTTCCATTTCTCTCTTATAAAACATACATTTGTCTGTTTCTCCCACATGTTCAATGGACTTTGCAAACCAATGTGTATGTAGTCCACTATTTTGGGCTGCTCATATTAACCTTTTGTCTTTTGGTTTAAATTCACCTCTGCTTAACCATTCCTGTGTTTGATCCTGATGAACACGAGATTGTTCCAAGAGATTCCTATACTTGCAACTATCATTATGCATTTTCCACATTTCTTGCCTTTTCATCTGATCCTTCACCTTATATTCTTTCTTTTTTTTTTTTTTTTTTTTTTGGCACATTCAGTTGTTGCCTGATTTTTATCTACTTCTAGTTTCATTTCCATTCCCGCTTGATGCCGATATGCTCCTGCTAAACTAAGCAGGGAGGTCAGCTTAGACTTGTTCTCCTCATGTTTCAAAACTTTCACTATGTTTGGGACTTGTGAGGTCGGCAGATATGTATGCAGTCCCATGACTGCAGATCTATATATGTAATCAGTTTTAAGGAGGCCTATACCTCCTTCAGAATGGAGAATATATAGTCTTTATATGCACTGATTTTTATAAATCATTTAATGAGAATGAAGCATCCTTCCTGTTTTCCAGTCCAACCTATCCAACACCTTTTGGGGTCAGTCATTCCAAAACCATAAGTTAAGACAGGAAGAGCAAACTGGTTTATAATTTGGACTTTGTTCCTAGATGTCTAACACTATTTTCAATATTAATTTTAGTTTTCTAAAATATTCCTTACTAAGTTTTATTCATATTTGTTTATGTTTTATTGTTGATCCTTCATCAGTTCCCAAATATTTATACACTCCCTCTTGCTCATGTTCTTTTATATCACATTCCTACCCCAGAATGATGTTTTCTTGGTGCTGCAGCTTTTCTGGCTTAAATGTTGCTTTTGCACATTTATCAAGACCAAATGACATTCTTATATCATCTAAAAATGTTTTGACCACTTGCAGTTGTGCTTTCAGTTCCTCATCTGATGAACTATACCGATTTAAATCATTTACAAAAAGAAGATGAGAAGTCTTTAAACTTTATTGTTTTCTGGGAGCCAAATTGTAGCCATGAAATAGACACTTAATGGGTTAAGGGCAAGACAAAAGAGCAGTAGTTACAGAGAGTCACCCTGGAATATTTCCCTTTGAATTTCATCCCTGGAATAATAATTTGTCCTTTTCGTGGCTTAACTACAAAGTAGTTTGCCACTGTTTCATGGTCACTATAATGTAATCGATTAGTGTAGGGTGTATCTTATACATTTTGAAGCACTTTTTAACTTGAATGTGGGATATTGTGAAATGCTTTTTTATAGTCTGTCCATGCCATACTTAGATTCTTCTCCTTTTTTACAGTTCTCCATTATGACTTTATTTAACCGCAAATGATCCTTTGTTCCATGTGACTTTCTTTTATTACCCTTTTGTTCTATTGTCATAATTGAGTCTTCTTCTAAATGACTACAAACTTTGTCAGCATCAGTTCCAGTATATAGTGTATATGTCGTCAGAAGGCAAGTTATTGGTCTATAGTTTTTAGTATAGCTTGCAGGTTCACTCTTATATAGGAATATTGTTCTTCCTGTTGTTAACCTGGCTGGTGTCTGTTTGGGGTGTGCATATAAATAGTTCTTACTCATCTCTAAATGTTCATGTAAAGATGTTAATATTTTTAGCCAGAAGTTAGGTACTGTATCTGGACCTGGGTTGTCCAATTAGGAGCTTTTCTTAACTTGTTTCAATTTCTCTGGCCATTACTTCTTCCCATCTCATATCCTGTACATTTATACTTCTAACCATTTAGCAACCTTATGTCCCACAGGATCTTAACAGATATTTCTCCAAAATGTACCTATATCTTCTTTTTTGCTGGTGTTTCAATCCCTTTTGCTCGTTTCCCAGTTCTCTAAAAAACTTTTTTGGGTCAGTAATAAATTGCTTATTTTATACTTTTCCTTTATATTTATCTGCATATCTTCTAAGTTTTTCTGCCTGTGCTGATATGTTTAGTTTATTGTTTGCGATAGTGCACAATAGATTTTGATCTGTTCTAATACTGCCACTTTGCTTTTATCACATCTATTTTTCTGAGTATATTTGTTGAACTGCTCCCTCTTCTATACTTTTCCAACAGTGACACTTCTCGTCTTAATTGCATTACAGTTTTCTCTGTTTGATACATCAATTATGGCATTCAATTTCTCCCCTTTCTATCCCTTACTACACCATGTTTTGGTGGTAAGACTTTATCTGTTATTAATTTAGCTGCACAGTTATATATCCTATTTAAGTCTCTTATATCAGGAATCTCTATGAATAGTCCTAATTACTGTGTTCATTTGTTTTATCAGACTTCTAACTTTTTGGATTTTATTGACTTTTTGTAGTCTATTTCTTTCATTGATCTTAATATGTCTGTCCATTTCTATTAAATCAAGCAACTCTTCTCTTACATCACTTTCTTTTAAATTGAGGGCACACTCTTTGTTCTCCATTTCCTGCTGGCATTCTATACAAAGTTCCAGAGCATCTTACTGTGCCACATTCTCTTGTTTCATCATGTGTCATCTGTTGCTCTATCATATAGGAGCTCACTGGCCTATCACTCCACAACACTGACTATGTCAGATTTGCAACAGTTTCCTGTTCCTTCTCTTGCAGTGCAAGTTTAAATGAATGTTTGTACTGGTTTCCTATGAAAGGCCCCAAAGTATCTCCATATGGCAACTAATCAGATGTTTCCCGCTTCACTGGTTCCTCCTTAATTTGGGGATCCATCACTGTATCCTTCTGCGATTTTATCTGAGTTAAATTTTCTACACTAAATCCTGCACTTCGCAGGTAATCCATAACCCCAGTTTCTATTTCTTTAAGTTATCCATTACTAATTCTCTTGTCTACTTTTCTTTTTTGTTTTCTTATTTTTTGTATTGTAAACTTTTCCATGTCCGGATGCCTCTATTTCTCTTCAAATATCTTTGGTGCTGCTCTTTTTGTATTGATGAGTTTTGCTTTCTCCTTTGCATAAATATTCCACCATCTTGAATCTCTTTTTTCTTTCCTATGTTGATATTTCTTCTTCAGATGTCTCCAGGAGGAGTCCTGTATATTTTGGGGACTTGTTAATCTATCATGCTGTGATATAGCCTGTGTTAGACTTTCTACACTAAATTCTTCAGTTTTCAAGTATTCCATAACTTAAGCTTCTATTTTTTAACTTCTACTTTACTAATCTGCTGTTCTATGTTTCCCTTTGTGATCTTATTTTTTTATTGTGAAATTTTCCATATCTGGATGGCTTTGCCTCTGTTTCTCTTCAAATATGTTTGGGGCTACCTTTTTCATATGTTGATTAATTTGGCTTTCTTCTTTCTATAAATATTGCACCATATCAGATCTCTGTTTCCCATGTCCATATTTCATTTTTATACATTTAAAAAGTCTCTAGATTCTGTTCATTATATTTTTGCAGTTCCTCAGTCAGTTCTTTTTCCAAACAACCCAAGGTTTCTTGGTCTATGTACTGTTTTTCATGGATTTTTTGTATTAATGAACACACATTTGCATTTGAAGCTTCTGGCAGTTTTTCTTGTGGATCTATTTTTCTTTCCTCTAATTTATCTCTTAATCTTTTCATATATCTTCTGTCTGGAAATTCTGGACTTCTTGCATAACAGTAACAATACATCATTTCATTCTTATCCTCAATAGTCCATTCTGTCGTGTATGGCTCTATCAGTTTTTCTAAATTTTGAGGACTGCTACTTCCTTCCACACCAGGGGTCATCCTCCCCCTGGGTCTGGCCTAGCCCCATTGTAGGAATGTTGCCATGTCTTGATGATTCTACTCTGTCATTTTTTCCAGTCCTAGCACCAGGACTGGGCACTTTTTAATCCTGGGTCATTTTTTTTATTTTTAACCAACTTCTGTCCATGATATATGCTATATAAAATACAGTCTATATATCAGTGTCACCTTGGTGAGATTTTGTGAAAAACAGGGTCCACCTCATGAAGGTACTCAGCAAGACTTGAGGATGAATTAATTTCCAGCAATACTACTCTCCTTTGCTTGCTGATTTATCATCTCTCCATTCAGACTACCAGACAGGTTGCCTGTTGAGTGACTCAAAACATGACCTACGAGGTAAAGTTGGATCCATACTTCAACACAGCCTCCAGACAGCCTATGTTCCTGTAGAATGGTATACCTCAACATGCATCCTTCTGACTGAGGGTGACCATTACCTGATGCATGGAGTTAAAGACCCATCCCGACTCTTCTCATCTGTGAGGTAGACCAATGAGTTATCATTGGACCGTCTCTAAAAGGACACAGGTAATATCCCGACTGTGTGCCAAACCCATGTGTGATTTGTTCTGGCTACATCATGTCTGTTACATCTGTTCGATGTCCTCAAGAAGGTCAACAAAGGCATGCATGATGACAACACCATCATCCTGCATAACTTGATCTAGTCAAGGCATTTGATACAAATCCGCACTCAGGTATTACTGAGAAACCGTCACAAGTGTCCATAAACACCTACTTTGCCAAGTGGGTAGACCAGTGAATCACATATATGACAGATAAATATGTTGAAGTGTAAGAAGTGACCTATTTCTAGAGTCCAGTGAGCAGGTCCATACCTCAGTGCTCTGTGCTACACCCTTTCCTGTTCATTATTTAAATCTCAGACATCAAGACAGACTTACACATCCTTTGCCCAACCAACTTTGTGGAGGACTGCAGATTGCGGACAATCACTGAATACAAGTGTGATATTGGGATAATACTGAGAGTATCAACACACACAAAGGGTTGCTGCAACAGCCATGGAGACACAGTGGATGAACAAAAATCATGGGGGGGATTAGTTATGTTTAAAAGCAAATACACAAGCTAAATATAATACAGACAGCACATCCCTATGAGCAGACTGAGTGGTATGAGACCTGTGTAATCAGGTAGATGGTATGCAGAATGTCCACCAGCATGTGCCCCCAGTGGTGACTACTCCCTTGCATATAGCATAACTCCTGAGTATGTGCAGGGCATCCACATCAAAGGGCATTATAGTTCCACACTTCTCAGCCCTCATCACATCAATAACTGAGTAGAATGCAGTATTTTTCATGTACCTCCCAAAACATCTTTCAGGGATGAGTTACTGAAGTGTACCACATCTGTCACAATGAATTCCCTCAAATCTTATTGGCCATACCCAGGTATTCCTTTTTGTTGCATATCTATTACTGGTTGATGGTGCAGAACCCCCTTCAAGGTATTATACAAGATGCGTGTGTGATATGTGTTGCTGTGATGCACACCGTAAATACATAGCTGATTAACATTGATGTCATGGGCTACATTTGTGGCAGTGTGGATTGTGCCATATACATGCCATGCACATCTGTCAACTGGCCAAGATTGCTTGCAATTTCAAACACAGGTGTAACAGTGTCTGTCCTAACACTTCCAGAAGATGGTAATTTTTGAGGAAGATGTGCTTGATTCCCCTCATAGATTGCTGACAAATCATGGCAGTTGTACAAGTGTTTTGTTCTTAGGTTCATAGGTTCATAGGTTCATAGGCTGATACTAGGCTATCTGCCCTAGGGCATTTATAAGCCTAGCCAGAGTGTGTTTGACTTTCGCCACCCTTTTAAATTAGTTGACTGTGCCTCTGTATAGTAGGTCACAGAAGGCAGCCCTTTTAAGGTTAGTTTACTGTACCTCTGTCAAGCAGGGACACAGGAGAGATCCCAGGGGTAAACTTACGATCTCCCATCCACTCATTAAGATTTCTCTTGAAGAGTGTCAGTGAGGGGCTCTGCCTAACATGGATTGGGATTTTGTTCCAGAGTGAGGGGAGCCTCTGGGATATGAATCTGTCCCTCCAGCATGTCTTATTTATTTCTGTGATGAGGTTCAAGTCCCTGGAGCATGTAGCTCTAAGGGATTTGGATTTCCTGAGGTGAAGCATGTCCATTAATTCTGGGTTGGACATGGCTTTATACGTCAGACACAGATCGCCTCTGAGTAGGTGGTACGCAACTGAGTAGAGCTGGAGTTTCTTTAGCCGAACTGCATAGGGCATCTGTTTGAGTCCCTTGATCCTCTTGGTGAGGTACTTTTGGGGTCTTTCCAGTTGCTGCAGGTGTTGGGTAAGGTACATCCCAAATGGGGCATTGTATTCAATTATGGGCCTGATAAGTGATGAGTAGAGGGGCACAATGACCTCTCTTGATCTAGATGTGAACCCTTTTGTGATAAGGTGGGCTATATAGAAGGTCTTTCTAACCACTTTGGCAATGTGATTGTCAAAGGAGAGATTGCTATCTACTTGGGTCCTCAAGTCCGTAATTACTTCTTCTGTACTTAATGGATTACCACCTATGTGGTAATTTGTGGGAACTTTGTTTTTCCCAAAGGGGATGACGATGCACTTTTTGGCATTTAGCTTTAGGCGATGCCTCTGACACCAGTTATCCATCTCTGTGAGACCCTTTTGGATGATGCTTGTGTCAGCCGGAGAGTCAATTATGGCAAAAAGTTTGCAGTCATCTGCGAACTTGGTCAGCCATAGTCCACCCGTGTTAGCCTGTACCTCGGAGAAATATATACCAAACAAGAGAGGTCCCAGGACTGAGCCTTGTGGGATGCCACTTGTAACTGGTTTAGAGTCTGACATGGCACCTGCTATTCTGACCATGTGGGTTCTATCCCTGAGCCAGTTTGCAACCCATCTTGTGACATAGAGACTGATATTTAAGCTGGTGAGCTTATTTATGATGCCCGAGTGGGGTATTGTGTCAAAGGCTTTTGCGAGGTCCAGGTAGGCTATGTGGACTACCTTCCCTTCATCTATGGCTTTGGTAAATGTTTCAACGAAGTTGACCAGGTTCAAGAGGCAAGATCTGCCCTTAACAAAGCTGAATTTGGTAGGATCCAGTGTCTGGAGGTTCCCAATGTCTTTGTTTATGATTTCCATGATGATACGCTCCATAGCTTTGCAGACCAGGCTAGTCAGGCTTATAGGGCTATAGTTTCTGGGGTCCATTATGGCACCACCTTTGTGGAGCGGGACCACTGTTGCTGTATGCCATTCCTTGGGTACATATCCTGTAGTAAGGCTGAGATTGAACAGTGACTTTATATGAGGGTTTAGTTCTTCTTGGAGCTCATGTAAGACACAGCCCGGGATACCGTCTGGTCCCATTGATGCTGTGTTTTTTGCTTTGGAGAGGGCAGCTCTCACCTGTGCATCTGTGATCTCAGGAAGGCTACAGTCTGTTGCGATAGACATTTGCTATTTTGGGGGGGAAGGGGGGGGGGGAGTTTGCACTGAACCTTTCTGCCAGGATGTTGGCAATGTCTGTGGGTTCAGTGTATGTTTTGTCATTTTGTCCTAACTCAGAGCATATCTGGGAGTTGCCTCCCAGGTTCTTGGCATAACTAAAGAAGGCCTTGTGATTATCTTTAGTGTCTTGTGCTATTTTTCTTTCTAAGCTGGCCTTAGATGATTTTATGAGGGATCGTACTTTCTTGCTAGTACTTATCAGAGACACCTTCCCTTTTTGGGATTTTGCTCTACCATGTAGTAGCTTTCTCCTTCTGTTGTATAGCTTATTTATGGTTGGGGTCCACCAGACAGGTCTCCTGCCTTTGGAGGAGTGAGTCTTGGTTTTATTTGGGATAGCATGCTCCATGCATTCCTGTAGGTGTCCATATAATGCTTTTGTAAAGGATTCTGCATTTTGGGCTGTATTTTCCACTGGCACGGAGGCTTTGAAGGATTCCACCTCTGTTTTGAGAAGTGTGAAGTTTGCTTTTGAGAAGTTCTTCACCGTGGTTTCCTTGGCTGGGGGTGGGGATGGAATATGGATGTCCAGTGAGATTAGTTTGTGGTCTGATCTTACCAATGAGGGGTATACCTTTGATGTGGAACATAGAGACCCCATGTTGGTGATGACCAGATCCAATATGTTTTCCCCTCTTGTGAGAGTGGTGACCAGTTGTTCCATATCATTTAAGATTATAAATTCTAGGAACCATTGGGCGAGGGTGTTTGGGCTTCAGTAGCTTTCCCAATCAATGTTTGGGTAGTTGAAGTCACCCAATATAATGGTGTTTGGAGAGACCTTCATATTATCCAGTGTTCTCAGGAAAGCCGAGTGGGGTTCCTGTGTTTGGGAGGGTGGTCTGTAGCAGGCTACAAACTAAAAGGCAGTTTTGCCCACTGTTAGTTGCACATGGATGGTCTCTGATGCTTCGTGCAGTGCCACTAACCTGGAGGTGTGGGTATCTTTGATAAATATGGATACTCCCCTTCATTTTGTGGTTCAGTCCGAGTTTTGGGGCTGAAAAGCATGGTATGAAGTATAACCTGTTAGTGCTGGGGTGCTCTCGGGAGCCTTGAACCAGGTTTCTGTTACTGCACAGATATCAATATTCTCCATACTGAGGAGAGTCTCGAGTGCGTGCATCTTGAGGTTTAGACTTCTGGCATTGAGCAGCATTACCCTTAGTTTTTTTTTTCTTTGTGTTGTCTATGGAGGTGGGTTTGTCTTTTGAGCCTTGCCTAAAAAGGCACCATGGGGGAGGCAAGAGCCTTTGCCAGTATTCAAAAACCTAGTGACACCAGTACTTTAGTGAATTGTTAAAATTGATCATTTTGTCTTTATACTATGGCATCATTCTTGGTGAGGGCAAGATGCTACTCAAGGTCAGGGTCATACCGGCCTGGGCTACATGATCAGAGAGCTCCTCTATGTCTCTTTTCATGTAGTCCAGGGAGGTACATCTCAGGTCATTCACACCAGCATGGACAATGATGGAGTCATATTTGTACTTGCTTTGGAGTGACCTGAGTGCTTGTGTTATGTGGCGGATCCTGGCACCCGACAGGCAGCTTACAGTGACCTTCTCCTTGTTCAGTCTGGTGAGTGGGACGTCAGTGTGTCTGACAATAGAGTCACCTATTACAAGTGCATTAGGTGTGTTGTTTAGCCTTAAGGGCTGTGACTGTGTGGCACACTGACTTTGTGAGCTATGTGCTACGTGGGTATTGTTTCATGGTAGGGGTTGCTTGGATGTCTGCTTTGGAGGTCTCTGCTGCTTAGGCAGATTTTTATTTAGAGCCTCCGAGTATGCTTTTGTGTGTTTATGTGTTTGGTTTGCTGATGCGATAGGTCTATGTGAGACTGGATTTGTGGTGTGTGTGGTTACCTTCTCCTCCTGACTGGCAGTGCCAGTACTGGGTTGAGAGAGCTCAGCCTCCAGTTTGGCTATATAGTTGCATCTCTCACATATATTTGAGCTTGTTGGGAGGAGGAGAGGGTGGTCCGTATACATAAGGCAGTTGTAACATTGCCTCAAGATTCCCAGATTCACCAGCTGGACTGGAGAGTAAACCCGAAACTGACCTTTGGATATGCCCGAATAATATAGGAAAACTACTTATTGACTGATCAGAAAGAACCAATAGGGAGCAAGTACCTAAAAAGAGTATAAGAGGGTGTAGTGCTTAAGTTTATTAGTGTTTACCTATGAGATTACTTATATGAGCAAGTGCAGGGCTTTAGAATGAAAATAGAGTGCTTATTTTGAGATTTAGAGCAGTTCTAAGGGAAAAAGTGAAGAGCAGACTTTGTGGAGACGGGAATAGTTTAAACCTGTTTAAGCGGTGCTGCCCGAAACTGCTCTGTGCGCAAGACCATGCAAAAAGAGAGTTGCAGGGTTTTAATCACTCCCAATCACATATGTTATGTCAAAGAAATGGAGTAGTGGTGGTATTATACTGACATTGCTCAGGATTGTGCATGCTTTTGTCTACTTTTGTCCATTAACCTGTTGCTATGTGTTCTGCTTGGTTGAGACCTATGTTGACATGACATTACATTCATACTCAGGCAACTCATCTTGCACAGCTTCACAATATGCACCTACTCCCTTTTGTACGTACCATCCTTGATAAATGTCCTTTCCAATGTTCATGTCAGGATACTTATATTGCAAACAATCCTCTCCATTGATATGTCACCTTGTGTGACAGTCACATAATATACAATAACTGCATGATAATATTACTGTACCCACACAGGCAGTGTACACAGCAGTACGTACTATATTATGTAGATATGTGATTGGTGTTCAAGATGCAACTATCTTGTTTTTGTGGTATACGTAGATTGATATGCCCTCATCTGTTGTACATTACCATGTTTCATCTATCCTCTTCTCTGTGTTCATTCCTACAATTCATCTGTGTGTCCTTTTTCAATACACAAATTTCCCCTGAATAACTATTTATAATACAGTCTATGTACCCTTGGTGATCATTTGTAAAACTTTTATTCGATATGCCTAAAACAGGTTTCTACACTACTCTGCACTGTATACACTTTTATGTAATGTGCTGGAACTGTATACATTGCTTTATTAAAAACCTTGGTAGTCATTGTGGCTTTCTGCTGAATTTCGCTAACCTATTTTGCCTGTAGGTAAAAAGGTATACATGTCTGTAGGTATTCTTGTTACTTTACATGGTTTCCTGGCTGGCAGCACTGTTGCTGGCCATGAAACTGCTCTTGTTTACGTTTAACTGCGATGCACGGCATGCATATGTAATTAGTGCTGCTGCTCATTCCACAAACATGTAAACTCCATGTAGGCTTCGTGCTAAGCTTACACAGAGTTTATTCAATCCCCAGGCATGATTATAAATATGACTTGGTAGGCAAGTATATACCCACATTCCTGCCCCCCACTTTTGTTTTTTTTTTAAATGTGCATTAAAGTAGCTCTTCTATGGCCATCCATCTAGTATTTTCGTCCCAAATCCCAAAAAGTTGTAATGTGAATTCAAATGACTTTTAAGAATACAAAAGATCAATAACCACTTTCTTGAAAGTATAAATGCTGATTAGGTTAAAGCTATTATCTTTGCTGATTTGGGCAGAATATTTGGCTTAGTAGACAACACCTTCTAACTAAACAGGTTAAAGAATGTTAAACTTACTGAATGACTACTAGCAGAATTCTGCATTTGCCTGTCAGGCATCATCTTTGCACCCTAAAATCACAAAATCAGAAAATGCTTTCCACCTGGTCCATACTGATCTTTATGTATAAGCACAAAGTTTGATGCTAGGCTTATTAGTTTTCTATCTGTCCATATCTATTCTCAAATATTGTTTGGCTCCATGTTGATTACTTTGTGTTTCTATTCCAGAATACTATTCTGGAAGACAGAACAGGTTTACGTCAGCATGACTTGTCAGAATGTACAAATAAACTGGTATGTGAATCAATGCATGAAAATGAATTATAATAAAACCATAATAATGACTTTTGCCACACCAGGTAGGGAATTAATACTCATTAATAGGGTCACATGAAAGTAGTTAAGTTCTTAAAATATCTGGAACAGCAGACTATAGTGTACAACATTTCAAAGTAGTAGGCCATATTGGCAAGAATATGGTAGGTATGAAGTAAACAGTTACATATAGGAGTTGTAGCAGGGATTCTGTAGAGCAAACCTGTCAAGTAAATTATAATACAGTATTGGCATTATTTTCTGAATAGTAATACTACACTACTGCACCTCTGGCATATGCTGATCATGCACCTAAAACATTGCAGCCAGGGCAGCCCACCCCCCACACTTCTCACTAGCCAAGCTATGTCTCTGCACTTAATAGCTAATGTCAGAAAGTAGCACAAGGAGACTTAAGAATAGTGCAAGTGGTTATGTTTAGTCTGCAGCTTGTATTTCAGCCTGTTCAAACATGTCAATGTAGTTTAAAACAATGAAAAGTATCACTTATTATATGGGCAAATAATGAGTTATATACACCACTGGAACCAAGGGGTACAATAAAACGAATAAAACTGAACCCTTTAGGGTACAATGACTATGTAGCAAAAAGGCTCTCAACAAATCACAGTAAGGAAAAAAGATATTTTTTAAACGCTTCAATTCTTTACTTAATAGAACTTTTTCAGAATCAACATTAAATAATTCAGACAGTTTAAATACACTAAAGGAAATGACAACATATAAAAACAAAAAAATTGCATCTGGTAATAAAATATTTAAATTACTGCAAAATATTTGAATTAGTAGCTTCAAAATTTACATATCCAAATGATCACATTAGATTTTAGTTCATGAAAATTAAAAACTGTTAATATATTATAAAATCTTTAATAGAAAGAGTTTAAATCCAGGTGCAGCATCAGCTCATAAAAAAACTTGCCACTTCAGTCCCAAATATTCTAAATAATTATTGAAATGATCTACAAAGCACAACTGATGTACCTTTTCAACTACTAAAATACTATTTTTCGAAAATCACTACAGCACATATTATGTCGAGTTAATGCATTGATGGCATTTTTTTCCTTATGGCCAGAAGGTGTTCCCAAATTCTAAATGCTAGTCTCCTGACAGTTTTGTTTATATAAAAACTGTCACAGTTGCAACAAGAAGCTAGATAGACAAGACCCTCACATTTACAATCAAACCTGTCCTTGGCTGCCAAAGTATAATCTAAATCTTTAAAATAATAATTGCTTGTGGAATTAATATACCTACAAAATCTGTACTGAGAGCAGGGAAACATACCTACAGAGCTACTAGCGGTGATGTTACTCACTAAATTAGTATGTTCTAACAAATGTTTTAACTTCTTAGTCTTTTTGTATATAAACTGAGGATTTTGTTCAACTATTCTAGCCACTTTTTTATAAACATCTTTATTTAGTTAACACTTGTGACATAGGCACATTTACATTTATATAAAAGTAATCAAATTGTATTAAAAAGTTAAAATTAACAAACATTATGCTTCTCATATACTGATAAATATCATATAACCTAAGTAACATTACATAAAATATTCAATTCCTGACTGTTTTTTAAACAAAAAACATCTTTCTTAAACCATCATTTAGGACATACTCAATCGTACATTTATATAAATGAAAACAAACCACACTGACACAATCTTACTTGCAAGCATTTTACACCACAAAACACACTGACACACTCACAACTGCAAACATTATACATCACTTATAATCTACCCAGTCATTTTCAGTGAAACATTACATAGCTCATTTAAGTCCTGCCTTCTTTTAAACCTCATTCCTCCCCTGTATGTATTGTTCCCATAATTCCCATTTTCTTCCTGCCTAGTTTGCTCTTACCTTTTTCTAAAGATCTCTATTCCAGTTGTTTTATCTCTCTTACTATATTCACTACTTCCAATATAGTTGATTCAGATTTTCATTTTCTAGTAATTGCTTTTTTGGCAACCACCATAATTAGAGACAGCAAGGCCTTACCATGTTTAGGCAATTCTGATTCTGTATCATAGCTCAGAAAAATCATCTCCTTCATCACACCAATCTGCCACCCAGCATCTCCAACAGTGCCTCTCGCAGGGAATCCTTAAAGTCTGCCAACTCACTGCACTCCCAGAAAATATGTTCCAAATTGCCTCTTTTTTCCCCATCATACCTCCAGCATTTGCTATCTACCTGAGGAAAAATTCTCTGGAGTCTACTTGGAGTATAAAAATATCTATGTAAACATTTCTAAGCAAAAATCCTAAATCTTCAAGATTTTGTAGCATATTTGGGAGACACACACACACACACATATATCCTCCTATTGGTTCTTTGTGAATTGCTTTTCCAGTATCTCCTCCCAATCCTTTCTAACCTTCTCTCATTGATTCTTATATTTATCATGCAATATTTTATATGGTCTACTAATTATTCCTTTTTAACGGCAGCTTCTGTTCTAGATTCTACTAAAAATTCTACCAGTTCTAGTCTTTAATTTAGGGACCATATCCTCTGATATCAACCCTTAGGGTAATCTTGCTCCCTAAAAATTACTTTCCAATTGTTTTGAATAATCTTTCTAACACTGGAACCATCTGTGTTCATAGGGATAGAAAATGCAAAGGCTTTGTCCATGTGATCATTGCATTTTGTTTTAGTGGTAAAACCTGAAAGAAGAATAGGGGGAAACGTATTAGTTCTACTCATTGCTACTTCATCAGAAATAGACTTTAATTTTGCCACTGGATAACATCTCATTTGGAACATACCAATAAGCATATCTACTTCACTTAGAAACTTAGAATTATCATTAATTAAATTACTTGTCATCTAAATATGTTACACTTCATAAAGGAAGGATGATAACTGCTAAAGTATAAATAATTGTTGGCAAAGGTATTCTTCCTATAAATGCCACTGTCAAACTTTCTTTTCTACACATCTAATGTTATTAGGGTATCTAAAAAAATGACAATTTTACCTATACCACTAAGTTCAAACTTTAGCCAATCAATACTATTATTTATTTCTACTAAAATAAAATCTCAAAAAGTTCAATGCTTTCTGTCCAAATAAAAAAACAAATCATCAGTGTATTTTCTATAATAAGTTATGCATGGGGATGCACAAGCCAGTACATTTCTTTGTGCCGGTCCCAAGCCCAGATAAATGAGGAGGGTTGCATCAGGAAGGGCATCCGGCATAAAATTTTGCCAAACCATACATGCAGAAAACAGTACAGAAATTCATACTGGATCAGTCAAGGCCCGTGTTAACAATGACCGCCACCAGTACTGTTGGCCAACAAGGTGCTGGCGGAAATTGGGCTACTGTTGGCTGAAGGAGGAGAAGAGGTGGAAGGCATGCCCGAAGGCAGGTAAAGGCTAGGACTGTGACAGTGAGGGTCAGAACTTTGAATGTTGGCAGTATGACTGGCATAGGGAGAGAGCTAGCTGATATGATGGACCAAAGGACGGTTGGTATATTGTGTGGGCAAGAAACCAGATGGAAGGGGAGCAAGGCTAGGTGTATCGGAGGCGGTTTCAAATTGTTTTATTATGGTGTGGATGGGAGGAGAAATGGTGTAGGCATTATCCTGAAGGAACAGTATGCTAAGAGTGTTTTGGAGGTGAAAAGAGTGTCAGATAGAGTGATGTTTATGAAGCTGGAAATTGATGGTGGAATGATGAATGTTGTTAGTGCATGTGCTTCACAAGTTGGGTGTGCGATGGATGAGAAAGAAAATTTTTGGAGTGAGTTAGATGAAGTGGTGATGATTGTACCCAAGGGCGAGAGACTGGTGATTGGAGCAGATTTCAATGGGCATGTTGGTGAGGGGCTTTCGCTCGGTCAATACCGAGTTTCTTCAAAGTCAAAATGTTTCTGTGTTCAATTAACCTGGATTAAATAGTATGTCAGAGAGTCACATGACCCATTCTGATTAAATTAAACCCATCTCTTAATTAACAAGTAAAAATACTATTTAAAAACATTATCATGTCTAAGCCTAAAAAATATGTATATAAAAACATCACAAGTTGAACATCTTGAGACCTATCTCAAAGCATTGTTATAACACTTCATTTAAAGGTATTCTTACCTAAATAAATCTCTAACCATACATTAATTAATGAATAATAAAACCCAAAAACAGAAAATGAAGCCCACAAAATAGTTCAATACATATTACAAGTATAAATCTTAAAAATACAGTACTCATAACATACTATAAAATTATAAACGGGCCATTCTTAATTTGAGGACACTTCCTATATTTATATTTTCATTTAAACCAGGTGGTTTACCTGCATCTAGCTTGAGCTGCCAATATAACTTTCGATATTCTAGTCTAGCCTCCCAGTTACCACCCCTTATATCAGGTATCACTTTCTCTAAGACAATGAATTTTAATTCCATGTTTTCACAAACTTGTGAGTGTTTGTAGAAAGCATCATTGTCTTTACATTTCAAAACGTCATAAAGATGCTCATTGACCCTTCTTCTCAGCAGTCGCTCTGTTTTCCCCACATAAAAACTATGACAGTATATGCATAACCCTAGGTAAACTACTCCCTTTGCTCCACAATTAAAATATTTAGTGGAGTTAAAATTAAATTTTCTGGAGGGAATATAAATAGTGTCCCGGTTAATCATGGCACTGCACTGTTTGCAACTACCACATTTGTGGGTACCTGTTCTTAAACTGCATGTTGCAAGCCCAGATTTTCCTTTCATCTCAAACAATTCTTTCAAGTTAACATCTCTTTTCCTTGTAAAATGAGGGTACTCAGAGACAAACTGATTTATTTCTTCATTCAAAGTAAGTATCGGCCAGTATTTGGAGATAATATACTCAACATCGTAGGAGTTAGGTGAAAAAGTGTGAATAAAGTTGTTATTCTTCACTTCTAGCTGCTCTAATGGTGTCTTTTGGTCCAAAGTAGAAAGTGACGCTCCTATTAAGGGAGAATATTTCTTATTCCTACTAGTCAAAACCTCCTGAATCATACTGTCAATCAGGGGTATAGGATATCCTTTCTCTACAAAAAGTGTCTTAAGAGTATGTGCTTCCTCTATAAAACTATCGAGGGAGCTAGACATTCTAGATGCTCGAATAAGCTTGTGATGTTTTTATATACATATTTTTTAGACTAAGACATGATAATGTTTTTAAATAGTATTTTAACATGTTAATTAAGAGATGGGTTTAATTTAATCAGAATTGGTCATGTGACTATCTGACATACTATTTAATCCAGGTTAATTGAGCACAGAAACTTTTTGACTTTGAAGAAGCTCAGTATTGGCCGAGTGAAAGCGCTTGTTTCAAGTACTGTTTGCTGTTTTTTACTTTATTAAAAGTGGTTTCATTTACAACTGTTTTCGTCAGTGAGTTCCGGGTCCTGTTACTGCGTGGCATTCTTTGGATTATTGGCTTGTTCTACTTGCTTTTTTTGTGGTTTTAACAAGTCCATGGCAGAAGGAACGGAACAGGTGACCTTTCTGGAGACACCTATTCTCCTCAGGGATGACTCTGATGACGCCCCTGTAACTCGAGGCGAGTTTAAACAAATAATGGTATTACTAACTCAAATTACGAATTCTATTAATGAATGTACTGGAGATTCTATTCTGGGATTGCCAGGTAACCAATTGCACTTTGCAGACCCAAGAAGGAAGCGTGTCATTGCTTCTCCACTGAAGACAGCTAGTAATGCGCAAGACAAACTTCCTGGTATTAGTCCACCAAGTAATGGCGCATTTCGCATACCATCTACAAGAGCAAGTACTGCACAGAAGAACAAAAAGGACACTAATAACAAGGATTTCAACTTTTGTGATTGGGTTGGTCAGCAATTCTATTTTAAACAAGGTACTGTAAATCCTAATTTTAATGAAACATCGAGAACAGCTTTAATAATTTAAGGGACAAACTGTATGCACTTAAAAGTAATCAGTTGGAGATAGATTACCTTAAGGAGTGCGTGCAAGTCAAGCGTGTTCCTAAAGGTCTCCGACTGTATAAATTCCCTAATAATGTCCAACCAGGGACTGCATTCTATGACAGACTTTGTGATATTTTTGACAAAGCTGGCTTAGAAATGTTAAAACTAATGATATCTGATTATGAGAATAAAGCTGACATCGTGATGAGAGAACTTAACTCTTTAAATGAAAGTTTAATTAATGACATTAACTTTGCCAGTGTCAAGATAAATTATGACAACATTTTTCATGAAGTAGATGAATATTGTTATAAAATTATGAATCACAAAGTCAAGAAATTAGAGAGAGATCTCATAGAATATAGGGAGGGGGTAGCTTACCCGACCCCCCATTGGAGGAGATGGAAAAGCAACACCAACGCATCAATCCTAGACAGAATAGATGAAACTGATAACAGTGGTAACCATCCTAGACTGGGGGTAGAACCCCTCAGAAGAAGTGAAAGAATCGCAGAAAAGGGAAGAAAACACTCTTTTCAGGATTTCAGCACCCCGCCCCCATCAGAGGGGGGAGGGGATTGAGACACCAACAACAGGGTTGGAGCAACCCTCAGAAATAGACCCTTTGCGAAATCCTATTTTGCATACTGATTCACAGGAAGTATATAGTAAACAAATCGTATGTAGAAATGGTAATTTCACTATTTTTAACTGTACTGAGATAACACCTACCCAGGCTTATTTTGATCTATTCACTAAAGGATTTCAGTTTGTTCCCTCCCGTCCCTCAAACCTCACTAACACATTAATAGATGTGAAATTATTTATTAGGCAGCTAAACCTTAATTTATTTTTTAAAGGGCAAACTCATATGAAAATGGGGCTAACCAGGACTAGTACATTCAACCCTCCCACTCACCCCTCCCTTAAGGTTTTCGAAGAACTGGTCGAAAAGGACATTAGGAAGATAACATATGACAAGCCCAGTAATTACCCACCAACCTGAATGCTAGGGAGACACAGTTGATTGACTACCTGAAACAGGAAGAGTGTAGGGTTATGAAACCCGACAAGGGAGGGGGTGTGGTGCTGATGTACAAGGTTGATTATGACTCACGTTTATACAATATGTTACAGGATGCAGATCAGTACGAACTGGTTTCTAGAAATGAAATTAACATTGCATACTCAAAAATTAGCTTTCTTTTGCATGATCACCTATTACAAGGGGCAATTAATGAACGTTTCTGTAACTTTCTGCATGTGGATAAACCAAGAATCCCAGTTATTTTTGGTATCCCCAAAACCCATAAAGGCCTTGATCCAATTAAATTTAGGCCAATAGTTTCGGGAGCAGGGAGCATTACTGAGCCTCTTGCAAAGTTTGTTGATTATAGTGTGAAAAGATTTCTAGCTTCTATTGTGCACATCTGCAAAGATTCCTGGGGTTTCTTAAAAGGAATAGACCAACGTATGTTTAATACAAATTTACTTATGGTCACCATAGATATTGTATAGCTTTTCCTGAGTATCCCCCACACAATAGGCCTTGATTGGTTTAGAGAAGTGTTGATAACTGAAGCTACTCTTGACAACAAGATTATCAACTTGGTGGTAGAGTTCATGGAAATTATTCTTGAAAATAATTTTATTTATTTTAATGGTGAATTCTATTGCCAGAGGAAAGGGGTAGCAGGGCCCCGTGTGCTTCACTATATGCCAACATTGTGTTGTACTATTGGGAGAAGAAATACATTTTTGTTAACCAATGGTCTGAATATATAGTTCATTACAGGAGGTATTTGGATGACATCTGCCTGTTATGGAACGGCACTGATGAAAAATTAAAAGAATTTTTGAAGTATATCAACAGCAGCACTGTTTTTTTGAGATTCACCCACAAGATTGACCAAGATCAACTCCATTATTTAGATGTGACATTATTTAAAGATTATGATAACCTATGTTTTCAATCCAAGCTATTCAGGAAAGACACGTTTTCTAATTCGTACCTCCACTTCAATAGTAGACATCCCTTTTATCAGAAGAAGGGTATTGTTAAGGGGCAGCTTATTCAAGCATCTAGAATGTCTAGCTCCCTTGATAGTTTTATAGAGGAAGCACATACTCTTAAGACACTTTTTGTAGAGAAAGGATATCCTATGCCCCTGACTGACAGTATGATTCAGGAGGTTTTGACTAATAGGGATAAGAAATATTCTCCCTTAATAGGAGCGTCACTTTCTACTTTGGACCAATAGACACCATTAGAGCAGCTAGAAGTGAAGAATAACAACTTTATTCACACTTTTTCAGCTATCTCTTACGATGTTGAGTATATTATCTCCAAATATTGGCCGATACTTACTTTAAATGAAGAAATAAATCAATGTGTCTCTGAGTACCCTCATTTTACAAGGAAAAGAGATGTTAACTTGAAAGAATTGTTTGAGATGAAAGGAAAATCTGGGCTTGCAACATGTAGTTTAAGAACAGGTACCCACAAATGTGGTAGTTGCAAACAGTGTAGTGCCATGATTAACTGAGACACTATTTATATTCCCTCCAGAAAATTTAAATTTAACTCCACTAAATATTTTAATTGTGGAGCAAAGGGAGTAGTTTACCTAGGGTTATGCATATACTGTCATAGTTTTTATGTGGGGAAAATGGAGTGACCGCTGAGAAGAAGGGTCTATGAACATCTTTATGATGTTTCGAAATGTAAAGACAATAATGCTTTCTACAAACACTCACAAGTTTGTGAAAACATGGAATTAAAATTCATTGTCTTAGAGCAAGTGATACCTGATATAAGGGGTGGTAACTGGGAGGCTAGACTAGAATATTGAGAGTTATATTGGCAGCTCAAGCTAGATGCAGGTAAACCACCTGGTTTAAACGAAAATATAAATATAGGAAGTGTCCTCAAATTAAGAATGGCCCATTTATAATTTTATAGTATGTTATGAGCACTGTATTTTTAAGATTTATACTTGCAATATGTATTGAACTATTGTGTGGGCTTCATTTTCTGTTTTTGGGTTTTATTATTCATTAATTAATGTATGGTTAAAGATTTATTTAGGTAAGAATACCTTTAAACGAAGTGTTATAATAATGCTTTGATATAGGTCTCAAGATGTTCAACTTGTGATGTTCTTATATACATATTTTTTAGACTTAGACATGATAATGTTTTTATATAGTATTTTTACTTGTTAATTAAGAGATGGGTTTAATTTAATCAGAATGGGTCATGTGACTCTCTGACATACTATTTAATCCAGGTTAATTGAACACAGAAACTTTTTGACTTTGAAGAAGCTCGGTATTGACCGAGCAAAAGCGCTTGTTTCAAGTACTGTTTGCTGTTTTTTACTTTATTAAAAGTGGTTTAATTTACAACTATTTTCATCAGTGAGTTCTGGGTCCTGTTACTGAGTGGCATTCTTTGGATTATTGGTTTGTTCTACTTGCTTTTTTATGTTGGTGAGGGGAACAGAGGGGATGAGGAAGTGATGGGTAGGTATGGTGTTAAGCAAAGGAATGCAGAAGGTCAGATGGTAGTGGATTTTGCAAAAAGCATGGACATGGCTGTGATGAATATATATTTTAACAAGAGGGAGGAGCATAGGGTGACCTACAAGAGTGGAGGAAGATGCACACAGGTGGATTATATCTTATGTAGAAGGGCCAATCTGAAGGAGATTGGAGACTGTAAAGTGGTGGCAGGGGGAAGTGTAGTTAGGCAGCATAGGATGGTGGTTTGTAGGATGACATTGGTGATCAAGAAGAGGAGGATGAGTGTGAGGGCAGCACCAAGGATCAAATGGTGGAAATTGAAAAAGGGTAATTGTGAGGTGGAGTTCAGGGAAGAGTTAAGACAGGCACTGGGTGGCAGTGAAGAGTTAACGAATAGCTGGGTAACTACAGCAGAGCTAGTAAGAGAGATGGCTAGAAAGGTGCTTGGTGTGACATCTGGAAAGAGGAAGGAGGACAAGAAGACCTGGTGGTGGAATGAAGAAGTGCAGGAGAGTATACAGAGAAAGAGGTTGGTGAAGAAGAAGTGGGATTGTCAAAGAGATGAAGAAAGTAGACAAGAGTATAAGGAGATGAGGTGCATGGCAAAGAGAGAGGTGGCGAAGGCTAAGGATAAGGTGTATGAAGAGTTGTATAAAAGGTTGGACACTAAGGAGGGAGAAAAGGACCTGTACCGATTGGCTAGACAGAGGAACTGAGCTAGTAAAGATGTGCAGCAGGAAAGGGTGATAAAGGATAATGAGAGAAACTTACTCACAAGCAAGGAGAGTGTGTTGAGCAGATGGAAAGAGTACTTTGAGGGGCTGATGAATGAAGAGAATGAGAGGGAGAGAAGGTTGGATGATGTGCGGATAGTGAATCATGAAGTGCAGTGGATTAGCAAGGAGGAAGTAAGGATATGAAGAGGATGAAGAACAGAAAGGCTGTTGGTCCCAATGACATACCTGTGGAAGCATGGAGGTGTTTAGTTGAAATGGCAGTGGAGTTTTTAACTGGATTGTTTAATGAAATCTTGGAAAGTGAGAGGATGCTTGAGGAATGGAGAAAAAGTGTTTTGGTACCAATTTTTAAGAATAAGGGTGATGTGCAGAGCTGTAATAACTACAGAGGGATTAAACTGATCAGTCACAGCATGATGTTATGGGAAAGAGTAGTGAAAGCTAGGTTAAGAAGGGGAGGTGATGATTAGTGATCAGCGGTATGGTTTTATGCCAGGAAAGAGCACTACAGATGCGATGTTTGCTCTGAGAGTGTTGATGGAGAAGTACAGAGAAGGTCAGAAGGAGTTGCATTGTGTCTTTGTGGATTTAGAGAAAGCATATGACAGGGTGCCTAGAGAAGAGTTGTGGTATTGTATGAGAAAGTCGGGAGTGTCAGAGAAGTATGTAAGAGTGGTACAGGATATGTACGAGGGTAGTGTGACAGCGGTGAGGTCTGCGGTGGGAGTGACAGATGTGTTTAAGGTGGAGGTGGGATTACATCAAGGATCAGCTCTGAGCCCTTTCTTATTTGCAATGGTGATGGACAG
Source organism: Protopterus annectens (assembly GCF_019279795.1). NCBI lineage: Eukaryota > Metazoa > Chordata > Ceratodontiformes > Protopteridae > Protopterus > Protopterus annectens. The sequence goes on from NC_056734.1 coordinate 279,495,320, forward strand.
GTTGACAGACGAGATCAGACAGGAGTCCCCATGGACTATGATGTTTGCAGATGACATTGTGATCTGTAGTGAGAGTACGGAACAGGTGGAGGAGACCCTGGAGAGGTGGAGATATGCTGTAGAGAGAAGAGAAATGAAAGTCAGCAGGACTAAGACAGTATATATGTGTGTGAATGAGAGGGAGGATAGAGGAATGGTGAGGATGCAGGGAGTAGAGGTGGTGAAGGTGAATGAGTTTAAGTACTTGGGATCAACAGTTCAGAGTAATGGTGAGTGTGGAAGACAGATGAAGAAGAGAGTACAGGCAGGATGGAGTGGGTGGAGAAGAGTGTCAGGAGTGATTTGTGACAGACGAGTACCAGTCAGAGTGAAAGGGAAGGTCTACAAGAGGGTAGTGAGACCAGCTATGTTATATGGGTTGGAGACAGTGGCACTGACAAAAAGGCAGGGGTCAGAGCTTGACATGGCAGAGATGAAGATGTTAAGATTTGCACTGGGTGTGACGAGGATGGACAGGATTAGGAATAAGTATATTAGAGGGTCAGCCCAGGTTGGAAGGTTTGGAGACAAAGCCAGAGAGGCAAGATTACATTGGTTTGGACATGTGCTGAGGAGGGATGCAGAGTATATTGGGAAAAAGATGCTAAGGATGAAGCTGCCAGGTTACAGGAAAAGAGGAAGGCCTAAGATAAGGTTTATGAATGTGGTGAGAGAGGACATGCAGGTGGTTGGTGTGACAGAGCAAGATGCAGAGGACAGGAAGAAATGGAACCAGTTGATCTGCTGTGGCGACCCCGAACGGGAGTAGCCGAAAGAAGAAGAAGATATTTAAATAAAGGTAGCTGCACCAAAAATTCCATTTCCCACCAACACATCACTAAATTTACAAATGCTGGGGTCACTTTGGCCTCATTGCCACACCAGCAATTTGTTGAAAAATACATTTTTCAAAATAAAAAAATCTATTTGTTAAAACTAGTTCACCAACTCGACAAATAGTATTAATATGCAAACTACCAGGTTTAGAATACTGACTAAGATACATATTTACAAATTTAATTCCTGTTAATTGATCTATGGCTGTTTACAAAAAGTTCACATCTAGTGTACAAATGTATTGTTCTTTACCATTAAACTCGTAATTCATTAATCGATCTAAAAATAGCTAAGAATCCTTTAAATAATAAGTGCTTTCATGAGATATAGAATTCAAAATGGTATCCAAATAGGAACCAATAGTAACAGTTTTGCTATTTGGGGAAGACACAATTGGCCTAAAGAGTGGTTTGTGTTTGTTTTTATGAATTTTATGAATTTTGGGTATGCCAGATATCATACCTAACTGTGGTTGTTCAATAAAAAATCCAAATAAATCCAAATTTATGTAACCTTGATGTATCAGGTCTAGTAATAATACATCACCTAATTTAAAGTTATGTCAAACTACATCTTTGGAAACTTTCTTATAAGTATTAATATCTGAAAGTAATTCAATCATAGCATTGTTATATTCAGATACATCCATTATAACTAGGCCATTGCCCATATCTGCCTTCATGTACCTTAATCCAGACTAACTGCAAAGCTGTTTACGGGCTAACTGTTCACTGTAATTTAAATTAAAATATGTTTCATTTTAACAGTTGTACTTTTAGTTTTACTAAACAAATTATATAAATCTGTCACACAAATTTTGAAAAAAAATATTCAAAGTGTTAGTGGGGGATTCACAGTGCTAGGTCTTTTAAAATGCGCATTATCTTTTTTAGAAAACAAATACAATGGTGACACGGACAAGATCTTTGCTTTTCCTGTTCCCATGAGCACAGATAGCACAGTGTTAGAAAGATTATTCAAGGCAACTGGAAAGTAATTTGGGGGAATCAAGAAGTGGCTAGAATAGTCAGACAAAAGCCTCAGTTTATACACAAAAAGACTAAGAACTTAACACATTTGTTAGAACATACTAATTTAGTGAGTAACATCACAGTTAGTAGCTCTTTATTTCTGTTTCTCTGTCATCAGTGCAAATTTTGTAGGTATATTAATTCCATAAGCAATTATTATTTTAAAGATTTAGATTATACTTTGGTAGCCAAGGACAGGTTTGATTGTAAATGTGAGGGTCTTGTCTATCTAGCTTCCTGTTGCAACTGTGAAAGTTTTTATACAGGCAAACCTGTCAGGAGACTAGCATTTAGAATTAGGGTGAGTGTGAGGGTCTTGTCTATCTAGCTTCCTGTCGCAACTGTGACAATTTTTATACAGGCAAACCTGTCAGGAGACTAGCATTTAGAATTAGGGAACCCCTTCTGGCCATAAGGAAAAAATGCCACCAATGCATTAGCTCGACATAATATCTGCTGTAGTGATTGTCGAAAATTTGTTTTTAGTAGTTGAAAATGTACATCAGTTATGCTTTGTAAATCATTTCAATAGTTATTTAGAATATTTGGAACTGAAGTGGCAAGTTTGTTGTGAGCTGATGTTACACCTGGACTTAATGAAACTGTTCCTGTTAGAAGTTTGCTGAAATGTAAGATTTTGTAATATATTGACAGTGTTTAACTTTATGAACTAAAGAATAATGTTATCATGTGGATATGTATAATCTGAAGCTATTAATTCAAACATTTTCTAGTAATTTAAATATTTTATTAGTGGATGCATTTTATTTGTTGTTTTTGTAAGATGTCATTTCCTTTAGTGTATTTAAACTGTTTGAATTATTTACTGTTGTTTCTGAAAAAGTTCTACTAAGTAAAGAACAAAAGTGCTTAAAAACATCTTTTTATTGTACTTTGATTTGTTGAGAGCCTTCCTGCTACACAGCCATTGCACCCTAAGGGTTCTGTTTTATTTAATAATGAGTTATACTTTTGTTTCACTGTACTTCAAGGCAAAAATTACTATTTTTTAAAAGGTAACTGCAAAAACAGTGAAAGGTCAAAGCTGTTTGATGAAAGGGAAAAGCAGAAGCATTCACTTACCTTAGAGGGTAGGGTTGCTATACTCAACTGTATCTTAGTGACTTCATGATGCACTTTATTTCAGTTGTGACTTCTTAAAGAACAGTAACTAGCTAATTTTTTTTTAGGCTCTAAAGTACATTCTGTTGTGGCACAGACTTTGTGTTGACAAATGAGATATGTTTCCAAAAGAAATATAAAAAAAAACACTCAATGCAAAGTATAGTAATTAATGGGAACAGGATGATGATTTTTCTGATGAATCATAAGAAGCTATGAAACAATAAGTAAAAGCATAGCTATGTCATGAATATAAAGTAGGAAGTATGCTCTGAGAGGCAGAAAATTTAATTATCACAATGACGTATTTCTTTGTGTGTGCATGTGTGTGTGTGTGTGTGTGTGTGTGTGTGTGTGTGTGTATGAAATCAACAGAAATTTTCAGAAAATAATTTATGATTATACATCTGTATTTATCCCATGTAAATATAAATCTATTTTTATTGCCATTTATTAGAAATGTGAGTGTATATTTCAAGCAGTGTCGTGCAAGCTGTCTCACGTCATCATCCATTTCAGGCATACTTTAATCTTTTTTCAGAAAATGCAAACTTGAACAACAGAGATGTAAAGAAGAAATAATGTGCAAGTCAGCAATAATGTTACCCTTGTCTGATGATGTAAGTAATATTTCAAATGGCAAGATGCTTCGGAATCCAGAATGATTATGGGTGCCATGAAACTGTTGTCACTTGACATATGATACCATGCACTGGAAATGGTGCAATGAAATAGTAACCACAAAAGCAGTAGTCCCACAAACACTAACAGTGTTTAGTCATCCGAGAAATATAATATACAAATATCCTTTGTATTTCATTAATCACACAGCACTGTAATCTCACTTTCCATTTCATGGTACAAAGACATTTATTGCTTCCAGATATTTTGTATTGACGTCCATAATTTGAATGTTATGAACATGGCAAAAAATCTATGCAGAGTAACAAATAACAAAAAGACATAACAAGTAATACTATCAAAGTCTGTAAAATCATGCAAGAAATATTATTGCACTATGTTTAACTGCTGCATCCAGCAAGGGATATAGAACAAGATTATGCCATGAACATTATATCATTATTGATCTTCCCTTTTACCTCTGAGTGCTACATTAATAATAAAATTGATCATTCATTTATTTTAATTGTACAGTACAGTTTCAGTCTGAGTCTTTTAACTGCTGCTTTAAGTCTAATCACCTGATCTGATCATATTTGCAGTGATTTCTATACACAGCTAAGTTTTGAACTCGGAATATGGGAAGTAGTCTTCGCTTAAAAACCTCAGAGCACTTAAATGTGTTTTATTTGTTTATTTTCTGTTATTGTTACACTCATCAGGTCTCCTGAAAATCCCACCCCTGCTTCCCCTGTAAAAATGTTGCAGACTCTAAAAAACAAGTAATCTCAATGTCATGCTCAGCTCATTTCTAATAGTATTATTTTAACCTAGTTTCTCACATTAGATCTAGCTTACCTCTTTTAAGTCCAATAATCTAATTGTCATGTGGATGGATTCCCAAAAATTTGAGGATGTAACACAGAGCTTTCTCATCAACAGTGAACTGATGGCCTTATGTGCTATGTTCTCCACCCCCTCACATATGCATGAGTTTAAGACTGAGCGACAGTAGGGTGCTCTGACAATCTCAGTAGTGCAGGCTTGTACTGGTTTTCCATCCACAGAAACAGATATTACCCCAAAGCACCAATTAAAAGCATATTACATGATGTGATTCCAAAACATACAATGCAGTTGAATCACTCTGCATTTACTGCATATCCAAATATATTGCCAGTGCACTGCCTGGGTATATTGTCCCACTTTCTGTGGAATTCATATCTGAAAATCAGGCTTTGATATTAAGCATAGATATATCTCTTGGTTACCCCTGAGAATCATGGATGTTCATCTCTGTAAAATATTTGCCCCACCCTTCCATCATGTTGTCACATAGCTACATAAGAATGGTGGGTGCAATATGCCAACAGTGCTTGGAAATTCAAGTGTTTTATACAAAACTGAATATAATGCCTTCAAAGAATAGGGTGTTTTAGAATAAGTCCAGTTACATACAGTTTACATACTTTAAATATACTAAGCAGGTAAATGGCGTGTGTGTGTGTGCGTGTGTGTGTGTGTGTGTGTGTGTGTGTGTGTGTGTGTGTGTGTGTGTGCGTGTGTGTGTGTGTGTGTGTGTGATATATATATATATATATATATATATATATATATATATATATATATCTTGAGAGACAGCCTTACAAGACTCTCTGCAAATATATAGAGCTGAGTATATTTTTTTGTATTATTCTGTATTATAGAGCTAAATTGTTACTTAGATATCTGTTGTCTTACTGTTCTGCAAATATACAGATATCAGTATATATTTTTTTGGTTATAATTTGCACTGTGATTCCTCATATCTATTTCTGCTGAAACTGTCTTCCCCACCCCCCTCCCTGTTCTTGGTTGTAGTTTTAAATTTGGTGGCTTTTGCAGTGCCCGCCCCACTGTACACAGGGCCTGCCTTAGGTGAAATGGCACCCTAGGCGAAGTAGTGCTCTGGCGTCCCTTGAGCCACACCCACTCCATACTCATGTTACACCCCTATTTGAGCCACACCCACAGAGACATCACTCCCCATGAAAGCCACTTCAGTTATTTCCTTCAATTTTTTTAAATGTATGAAAATAAGTTTCTACTGTTATACGAAGTCCAAAATTAATACCAGTGTTCATCTGACAAGTAATAACATCAAAAATCAGAACCAACTGAGACACACACACACACACACACACACACACACACACACACACACACACACACACACACACACACACAGACACACACACACACACACACACACACACACACAGACACACACACACACACACACACACACACACACACACACACACACACACACACACACACACACACACACACTGCAGTCCCAGCAGGTGCTCAAAGCTGTGCCATCAGCTGGCAGGTACCATTCACCCAGGCATATGAGGCTTTGTCCTTTTGATTACAGGACATTTATTGAAGAATGTTTTCTTGGTTACATTTCACAGCCCCCCTGCCTTGAACATTACTTTTGGTCTGCCTGTGTCAGGACTGGAATGACAAAAAACAAAGGGAGACCCGTTTACATTTTTCTACTCATTTTGCATGCTATTTCTTTAAATTAATCACTAGTTTTTCTGCAAAACACTTATGCTTCTATCTACCTGTTTATGCTTCTTGATTGTATTGCCTTAATAATTTATTAAATGTAATTCACCTTTTTTTGAAAAGTTGCCAGTTTTAGGAGGGATTAAGAGGGACAGAGCAAAATTTGTAGTCAAAATAAGGCAGTTGAGAAAGAGGTAAACTGCCACAACCAAAGATCTGCAAGCAGCACTGTTATGATCACATCACCCATTTATAACTAAACCTGGTGAGAGGACAAATGAAACATTCACAGACAACAGCCGAACAAGACAAAGGTACATTCATTTAATGCAAGAGAAGTAAACACTCCAGATGCTATCTCCTATGCAACCTTTGTACTACAACAAGTGCACAGGACTGGACAGTTTTTGCTGTCCTTACCATTCTATACGGCTGTTTAAATCCAAAAGCACCACCAACAGAAACTAACCCTACACACAGGTGTGCCACATTAAACAGAAGACACATGAACATTTTTTTCCAGTAAGCAATGAAACAAACTATATAAACCAATGGCAAAACCGTCCAAATCAGAACATTTCAACCATAAAGACCACTCAAACTTGTGTCATTACAATCCACCAATACCAGTCAATATGCACAGTCTCTGCAGAAGTAAAAGTCATCTGAATAATTTCACATTAAAGAGATCTGTAGCTAATGAAAAGGTTGCTGCAAGCAAACAACTTTATATTTCAGTGTTTCATCTACCAATTCAGTGTCTGCTGTCAATGAAGAATAAATTGCCTATGTTACATTAAAAAGAATGGTAAGCTGTTAATATTGGACTAGGGAGTGGATGGCAAACTGAAAACAGGTTCATAGTTACTAGGCATCTCATCTAAAGGAGTGCATACACAGGATTGCAGCACCCCACCCCATTAAAATACAACACAGTATCAAGGATGAACAGAATTACCTCTTGCCTCAATGTATGGACAAAATTTAAACAACTGCTTGACAAGCAAAAATACAAAAAAAAAATTCTGGAATTGAACAGGCATGCAACGACAGAAATGACTAGAAGGCTGATGGACACTCTTGTAAATAGTTATTTCTTTGTTTCTGTATTAAGGTTCATAGGTTCTTAGGATCATGGGATGATACTAGGCTATTGGCCTGCAGGCCCTTATAAGCCTAGCCAAGAATTTCACCCATGTTCCCTATAAGATTAGTTTTTTTTCTTACTTTTAAATATGTATATACATTTCTGATTACAAATTTTGTACTATGTTTTATAAAAGTTTAATAAAAACATTTTCAAAAAAAAGAAATTCTGATCAGTTATTTTTTTATGAAGGTAAGAATAAAGAACATACTGGGTCAAAATAGACCGTCTCCAAATGATTGTCTCACTCTATTACCTTCTGTTACATCCAACAGAATTAAGCAATTCCATGCAGGGACAATGCTCACTCTACCAGGACATTGGCCTCATCTATGGCTTTTTAGAAAGGGATGGATTCTAGAAGTATTCTAGAATCAGCAACTTGGTCATCAGTACATACTTTTACAAGACACTCAAACTCAACTGCTTCTATAGGTTTAGATTAGACTTCGCTCAGACCATTCTCCAGTGGCATCTGCGCCCTCATCCTTCCTCCACCCAGTTAGTATATACTATGGTAAACAACCCTTACAGCTATGGCTACTACAGCAGTGATCCAATGATGGACAGAGTACATTTATTTAAGTAAACTTAATTTAACGGTACCTGTTCGAATGATCACTGCTGCAGTAGCCACTCTGATTATTTATTTATTTACATTTGTTGACCGGGAGTGTCCGACTGGACGTATCTCCATTTCCAGCGGAGGCCCGAGGAGAAAAGCTCCACAGTTAAAATAAACAGACAGTAGTTACTTTGGATTACATAGTGATTAACAATTTAACATAGCAATTAATTACAAACATATTTACAGATGAAGAACATAGTACATCAGTAGACAACTAGAATCTTTATCTGTGAAGTACATAACAGACATTAACAAATGTTACAATAAGAAGTTGCTGCTGTATAATAAGTACTGGGCTTATGAGCATCTGAGCTTGCTATAATCAAGGTAGTTATTGACTATTGTTACAGTTTATGTATGGTAAATCTGTCATGAAAACTTTGTGGGAGAAGTTCCTGCTGTATAATAAGTACTACTGTTAATCAAATAGTAAAGCTACCCGCATCATGCATCAGCGCAATCAGATGAGTGGCACTTCCTGTAATAAATTATCCTCATCCCAAGGCTAGACTGATATTAAGACTTCCAGGACTAATGGATTTCTCCATAATGATGGTCCCATTGGCCAGATACCTCATGAGAGTTCTACAATACACATTAGTGGTACAGTGGTCCCAGAGATCTCATCCCTTTCACCACAAAACTCCACTTGCATAAGTATGCAAGAACCATGTCCAGTGGTGGATTATATCTGACTCAGTCACGCTGGACAGACACTTATGTCCTCTGGCAACCAAAGGCACAATGACCGTGGATACCTCCTTTCTTAGATGGGGAGGGGGAGCATTTTGAAGGGAGACCAGTCCAAAGAATGTGGTCTCCATTAGAAGCCAGCCCTCACATTAATTCCTTAGAGTTGAGTGGTCCTCCTTGTGTTGCAGGCATTTCAGGCCCATCTATCCAAGGAAGTGATTGCCATACATTCAGACAACTTGTCAGTAGTTTGGAACAACAACAAACAAGCTGGAACCATATCATACTCTCTTTGCCAAGATGCTATGAGAATCTGGCAGTGGAAGATGTCTTCAAACCACTTTCTAGTAGCAACACATGTACCTGGGATGTCCAGCACCCTAGCAGAAAAACTGAGCTGAACTGTATTACTGCCTCATGCGTGTTCTCCCAACAGCACACTGGCAACAGAGATTTTCAGCTGCTGGGACCAACCTTACTGTGACCTTTTTGCTTCGTACCTAAACAACAATTGCAGAAGTTGCTTTGCCATAATCCCTTCACAGGGTCAGTCACCAAGAGATGTTCTAATCCATCCTTAGCCTCCAGGTCTCCTTTATGCCTTTCTCCCCATTCCCTTATTCCCAAGTTCATCCAGGAAGCAAAGGAATTCAAGACCAAAGTAATCCTCATTGCCCCCTTCTAGCCTTGACAGGTATGGCTCCCCACCATGGGTGCTGGATCCCTTCCTGGATCTCCTCACACACCCTTCTGGGATGCATCTACTGGAACTTCAATCCATAAAACTGACTGCATGGTTTCTCCAGTATTAACACATGCCAGAGATTACAGGCATTCCTCCCCAGTAGTACGAGTCGTTTCATCCTTTCAGAGGAATTCTACTAAAAATACTTACAAAATCAAATGAAAATGCTTTTCTATCTGGTCATCTGATAATGGTTTACACCCCTTTTCAGCACCTCTTCTAAAAATCCTCAAATACATTTTGGAACTTTTGATGTCAGTGTCAAGTTATTAAACAAAGTATAATTGGCAGCCATCTCATGCTTTCACATTGCATTCAGCAACCCTTCTATTGCTTCTCTCAGAATCTCTAAGGCCTTTTGGAAAGGTACTTTTTTATTGAGGCCTCCAGTTCATGATTCAGTCCCTCCCTGGGACATTACCATTCTGCTACAGTCCCTAACTTAGAAACCCTTTGAATCTGCAGCATCCACTGATATGAAGTTTCTGTCCTGGAAGATGATATTTTTAGTTGCCATCACCTCTGACAAATGAGTATCAGAACTCAGAACAACATCTGGCAGTCAGAGCAGAGGGTTAAGTCTGCTAACTGTAGTTCCTGTGGTACAAGGTTTGATTCCCTCATCCTTCATTTTACCACCTGTTGGCATAATAGTTAAGCTGTTTACCTCACAGGATATGAGGTTTGGTTCTCCCCTCTGAAAAGGAAATTGGCTAGGCTTAAAATGGCCCACAAGGGCAGTTAGCCAAGGGCAGTTATCCTAGTATTAACCTATGAACTTAAGGTACTTTCATGCAAGGCTTCTTTCATAGAGTGTCATTGAGGACCAACCTTTCCTTGCTTCCAAATCAAATCAAAAATTTACTTACCAGTTTCTCAAATAAAGTTGACCATATATTACATACATTAGATGTGCACAGACAGCTCAGAAGTGACCTTCATTGTCCCAAGAGTTTCAGAAAATCAGCCCAATTGCTGTCCTTTTCCAAGAAAATTTTGGTCAATCTGTTTCCAAAGTTCTCTTTTGAGATCACTAGCTAATTGCATTTCCTTTGTCTGTGATTCATAGTTATACCTCTGTAGTCAAAGCATAAAGTACATTCTACAATTGCTATGGCAACATCTTACAGCCTTTGCTAGATGAGGTCCTATCAGTGACATTTGTGCAAAGTGTATTCTGCAATTGTTATGTCAACATCCTACAGCCTTTGCTAGATGAGTTCCTGTCAGTGACATTTGTGCAAAGTGCATTCTGCAATCGCAATGACAGCATCTTACAGCCTTTGCTAGATGAGTTCCTATCAGTGACATAGGCGCCGGAACCATAGAGCGAGGGGGAGGGAGTGTCCTCCCACTTTTACTGATGCAAGACCTGTTTTAGGCTCAACAGAAATGCATGCATCGCATTAATTTTAAACACAAACGTGAGCAGGAAGGGAATCATATCATTGCTGCCAGAGAGTAACCCACAATAAGGACTGCCATGTATTTATGAAACTTGCTGCCATGTATTTATGTTATGAAATTGCGTCTAAGCGCTGCTGGGCTTGCTCCGTTACTGTTTGTCTAAGCTACTGCTGGGTATGCTCTGTTACGGTTTGTCTAAACTGGGCTTGCTCCGTTACTGTTTGTCTAAGCTGTTGCTGGGCTTTCAAAACAAAGACGTACATAATCTCTCACGCAGTCATATCCGGTGTTTGCGACCTGTTTTCGTCATCTGCGGCCATAAAAGGAGGGCGTTCTTAAAGAAGAACGTCCTTAAAAATGTTTTTTTTTTTTTTTTTTTGTAATAAAAAGAAAATGAATCTCCTAGCTGCCACAGGCAGTCTTTGTTTTACAGACAGTGTACCGCCAAAAACATCACAAACCCAGACTGGGATAACCAATAAATAAATAAATATTTAAATAAATAAATAACTAAAATTGCGCCCTTTATGTGATCGGGCTGTATGGTGCCCTAGGCGGTTGCCTAGTTTGCCTATGCCTAAGGCCGGCCATGACTGTAGATTTGATCTAGGACACTCCCCCAGTCCCATCTCTTTACTGCATTCTACCTAATAAACCCTTTCTGCACTTGCTTTTAGTCCTTTTTAATTTAATTACATTTTTTCAAACAGTGTGTGGACTAATATTGCTACATACTCAAGTGTGCCAGCTTGCACTGCACGTGAATTGTTTTTACTACTGTTTTTGCTACTTTTCTGAAAAAAAAAATTCTGCTTTTACTGTATTTGTGTTTCTTCCTACTTTATTTTGTTTTTGCGTCATCTTAAAAGTACTCAGTTGTATTTATTACTGCTTGGTGTAACTCATTCTAAGCCTTTTAGTTTAAGCACTTGGGCTTCAGACCAGTTGTTTTACATTAAGAAGGTTTGTGGTCTGCACTGTAGTGGCAGAACAGGTAGCTTACATCCTTCTAAGTTGGGAACTGCTGATTGAGGGCTCAGTGTCTGTTATTTTAAAAGTGTATTAATTCTGGTTTAAGCACTTGGGCTTCAGGCCAGTTATTTTACATTAAAAGGGTTTGTGGTCTGCACTCTTGTAGGAGGAGAGGCTGGACTCTGCCCTTCTGAGCTGGGAATTTCTGGTTAAAGGCTTATAGTGCCTGCATATTTGAACTGCTTCTTACTGAAATTGGTACACCTTGTTTGCTGTAGCATAGACTAGATCCAGGCCTGCTGAATCTAGCTTCGTTTGTATAACTTGAACACTAATCCAGGCATTCTTTAAAGTATTCAATTGTATTTATTACTGCTTGGTAGTAACTTGATTAAAGTGTAGCTATCATTCTAAGTCTTTTGGATTAAGCACTTGGGCTTCAGACCAGTTGTTTTACATTAGGAAAGTTTGTGGCCTGCACTGTGGTGGCAGGACAGGTAGCTTATATCCTTCTAAGTTGGGAAATGCTGATTGAGGGCTCAGTGTCTGTTATTCTAAAAGTGTATTAGTTCTGGTTTAAGCACTTGGGCTTCAGGCCAGTTATTTTACATTAAGAAGGTTCGTGGTCTGCACTCTTGTGGGAGGAGAGGCTGGACTCTGCGCTTCTGAGCTGGGAATTTCTGGTTAAAGGCTTATAGTGCCTGCATATTTCAACTGTTTCTTACTGAAATTGGTACACCTTGTTTGCTGTAGCATAGACTAGATCCAGGCCTGCTGAATCTAGCTTTGTTTGTATGCTTGTTGTTTGCTTGTTATTTCCCTGAAATGCTAATACCACCTAAAACGCAGCTTTTCAGTGCTTCTGTGGATTCCTAGTGATATCTGCATTGCTTACTGTACTTATTTCCTTGTTTCACTTAAAAGAAAGTTACTGTTTGTCGTTTTTGCATTTAAGTTACCTGTAACACATTGCATTTAAGTTACCTGGCACTTGCTCACTAAAGCAATTATATAAGTCAGCACTAAAAAATTAAAAGCACTACACCCTCACAAACACCCCTTGAGTACCTTGTTCCCCATTGACCCTTTTTTTCAATTATAAAGGAATTCCCAATACTATTCTAGCATGTCCAAAGGTCAGTTGTCAATCTCCTCTCCGGTCCAGCTGGTGAATCTGGGAATCTTGAGGCAATGTTACAACTGCCTCATGTACACAGACAACCCTCTCCTCCTCCCAACAAATTCCAACACATGTGAGAGATGCATCCATATAGCCAAACTGGAGGCTAAGCTCTCTCAACTCAGTACTGGCGTAACCAGTCAGGAGGAGAAGAAACCACACTCAATACAATTCCAGTCTCACATAGACCTACCACGACAGCAAACCAAACACATAAACACACAAAAACATACTCGGAGGCTCTAAATAAAAATCTGCCTAAGCAGCAGAGACCTCCAAAGCAGACACCCAAGCAACCGCTACCCCAAAACAAAACACGTGCAACACATAGCTCACAAAGCCAGTGTACTGAACAGTCACAGCCCTTAAGGCAAAACAACACACCTGATACACTTGTAATAGGTGACTCTATCGTCAGGCACACTGACGTCCCGCTCACCAGGCTGAACAAGGAGAAGGTCACGGTGAGCTGCCTGTAGGGCACTAGGATCTGCCACATAACTCAGGTCACTCCAAGGCAAGTACAAATATGACTCAGTCATTGTCCATGCTGGTGTGAATGACCTGAGACGTTCCTCCCTGGACTACATGAAAAGAGACATAGAGGAGCTCTCTGAGCATGTGGCCCAGACCGGTATGACCCTGACCTTGAGTAGCATCTTACCCTCACCAAGAACGATGCCACAATATGAAGACAAGATGATCAATTTCAACAATTGGCTTAAGTATTGGTGTCATTCAAAGGGGATCCAATGCCTGTCAGCCTGGGATGACATGCTCAACAAGCCACGATGCTTTGCTAGGGACGGCTTGCACCTGTCACCCTTGGGCTTTCGGATATTGGCAAAGGCTCTTGATACCCCTATAGTGCCTTTTTTAGGCAAGGCTCAAAAGACAAACCCACCTCCATAGGTATCACAAGGGATAAGAAACTAAGAGTAATGCTACTCAATGCCAGAAGTCTAAACCTCAAGATGCACGCACTCAAAACTCTCCTTAGCATGGAGAACATTGATATCTGTGCAGTAACAGAAACCTGGTTCAAGGCTCCCGAGAGCACCCCAGCACTACCAGGTTAGACCTCATACCATGTTTTTCGGCCCCAAAACTTGGACGAACCACAAAAGGAGGGGGAGTATCAATATTCATCAAAGATACCCACACCTCCAGGTTGGTGGCACAGCACGAAGCATCAGAGACTATCCATGTGCAACTAACAGTGGGTAAAACTGCCTTCCAGTTTATAGCCTGCTACAGACCACCCTCCCAAACCCAGGAACCCCACTTGGCCTTCCTGAGAACACTGAAAAATATGAAGGTCTCTCCAAACATCATTATATTGGGCGACTTCAACTACCCAAACATAGACTGGGAGCATTACTCTAGCTCTAACACCCTAGCCCAAAGGTTCCTAGAATTTATAAACTCAAATGCTATGGAACAACTTATTACCACTCCCACAAGAGGGGAAAACATACTGGACCTGATCATCACCAACATGGGGACTCTATGCTCCAGACCAGAAGTGTATTCCTCACTGGTAAGATCAGACCATAAACTAATCTCACTGGATATTCACATCCCGACCCCACCTCCTGCCCAGAAAACCACAGTGAAAAACTTCTCTAAAGCAAATTTCAAACTCCTCAAAACTGAGGTGGAATCCTTCAAAGCCCCCAGGCCTGTGGAAAATATGGCCCAGACCTCAGAATCCTTTATAAATACATTCTATGAACACCTTCAGGAATGCATGGATCATGCAATCCCAAATAAAACCAAGACCCAATCCTCCAAAGGCAGACGTCCTGTCTGGTGGACCCCAGCCATAAACAAACTATACAATAGAAGGAGGAAGCTACTAAATGATAGAGCAAAATCCCAAAAAGGGAAGGCATCTCTGATCAGTATTAGCAAAAAACTACGGGCACTCATAAAATCATCTAAGGCCAGCTTCGAGAGAAAAATTGCACAGAACACTAAGGATAATCACAAGGCTTTCTTTAGTTATGTTAGGAACCTGGGTGGGAATTCCCAGATATGCTCAGAATTAGTCCAAAATGACAAAAAATACACCGAACCCACAGACATTGCCAACATCCTAGCTGACAGGTTCAGTGCAAACTTCTCCCACCCTCCCCACCAAAAGGGCAAATATCTATCCCAGCAGAGTGCTGCCCCCTGACATCTCAGATGCTCAGGTAAGAGCCACCCTCTCCAAAGCAAAAACACAGCATCAATGGGACCAGACGGTGTCCCGGGCTGCATCCTACATGAACTCCAAGAAGAGCTAAACCCAAACATAAAACTACTGTTCAATCTCAGCCTTACTACAGGATATGTACCCAAAGAGTGGCGTACAGCAACAGTGGTCCCTCTCCACAAAGGTGGTGCCTCAACGGATCCTGGAAACTATCGCCCCATAAGCCTGACTAGCTTGGTCTGCAAAGCTATGGAAAGGATCATCATGGACCTCATAAATAAAGATATTGGGGACCTACAGACAGTGGATCCTACCCAGTTCGGCTTTGTTAAGGGCAGATCCTGCCTCTTAAACCTGGTTGATTTCTTTGAAACAGTCACCAAGGCCATTGATGAGGGGAAGGTGGTCCACACAGCCTACATGGACCTCGCAAAAGCCTTCGATACAATACCCCACTTGGGCATTATAGATAAGCTCACCAGCTTAAATATAAACTCCTATGTCACTAGATGGGTTGCAAACTGGCTCAAGGACAGAACTCACATGGTTAGAATTGCTGGAGCCATGTCAGACTCCAAACCAGTTACAAGTGGCATCCCACAAGGCTCAGTCCTGGGACCTCTCTTGCTCGGTATATATTTCTCGGATGTACAGGCCAACACAGAAGGACTGTGGCTGACCAAGTTCGCAGATGGCTGCAAACTGGGCGCCATAATAGACTCTCCAGCCGACACAAGCATCCTCCAAAAGGGCCTCATAGAAACAGACGACTGGTGCCACAGCCATGGCCTCAAGCTAAACACCAAAAAGTGTATAGTCATCCCCTTTGGCAAAAACAAAGTGCCCACAAATTACCACATAGGTGGCAATCCATTAAGTACAGAAGAAGTAATTAGGGACCTGGGGACCCAAGTTGATAGCAGTCTCTCATTTGACAACCACATGGCCAAAGTGGTTAGAAAAACATTTTATATAGCCCACCTAATCATGAAGGGATTCACATCTAGATCAGGGGAGGTCATCGTGCCTCTTTACTCATCCCTTATCAGGCCCATAATTGAGTACAATGCCCCTTTTGGGATGTACCTTACCTGACACCTGCAGCAACTGGAAAGACCCCAAAAGTACCTCACCAAGAGGATCAAAGAGCTCAAACAGATGCCATATGTTGTCCGGTTAAAGAAACTCCAGCTCTACTCAGTGGCATACCGCCTGTTCAGGGGCGATCTGTGCCTGACGTATAAAGCCATGTCCAACCCGGAATTAATGGACATGCTGCACCTCAGAAAATCCAAATCCTATCGAGCTACACGCTTGAGAGACTTGAACCTCAGCAATGAAATAAATAGGACATGCTGGAGGGACAGATTTATAACCCAGAGGCTCCCTTCACTCTGGAATAAAATCCCAGTCCAGGTTAGGCAGAGTCCCTCATTGCCTCTCTTCAAGAGGAATCTTGATGAGTGGATGGGAGATCATAGGTTTAACTCGGGTATCACTTCTGTTTCACTGTTAGACAGAGGCACAGTATACTAACCTCGAAAAAGGGCATAGCAAAATTAATTTAAAATTGGTGGCGAAAGCCAAACACATTCTGGCTATGCTTATATATGCCCTAGGGCAGATAGCCTAGTATGAACGTATGAACCTATGAACCTATATATATATATATATATATATATATATATATATATATATATATATATATATATATACATATCTATATCTATATATATATATATATATATATATATATATATATATATATATATGTGTGTGTGTCTGTGTGTATATAAATATATTTATATGGATCTCTATCAAATTATCAAAATTTCAAAACTTCAAAATTCATATGGGTGAGACCATAAGATCGAAGTTTTGAAACTTTGAATATTTTAAATGGAGGCTGCCATACAGCATGGAATGGGAAATTTACCATTTTTCTCACTGTGATCTTGGACATGATATATTTAATTAGCAGGTGGTATCATGGCACAGCCCCCCACCATATGGGGAGTACAAGGGAGCTTGCCGCCCTGCAGAAAAGTACAAAAAAAAATGTTGCTTTTATTTTTTTTATTTTATTTTTGGGGTTTCAAAACTTTGATCATATGGTCTCATATGTATATGTTGATATATATATAATTAGAGAGAGAGAGAAAGAGGAGATTATGACTGGATCAGCGATCATAACCTACTTATTATGTGTTTGAGACATGGATGCCAAGCACACATAATACAGGGTTATTATCAGTGATCTGATCATAGTTTTTTATAGTGCATGAAGATTTATGTGCTTCACATATTAATATATGACACCCCTGCACTTGCCCAGTAATCAAGCAGCCTCAATCCTCTCCACTGGCAACAGTGAGGGACATACACAATGGGAGGATGACAAGTACACACACACACACACACACACACACACACACACACACACACACACACACAGTAAAGTACAATTTCCCTTAAGACACACAGAGATCACAGTCTATCTGGGGGCTGGTTTCTATCTCTTTCTCCAGATCTCCAATAAGACTCACCACTGGCACAGCTATAGAGTTGAGTCTTTATCCAGGGTTCCAAGCCAAGTCCATCCAACACTCTCTCTGTCCAACTAGTGCTTCATGTACCTGCCCAAGTAGCTGACACACACACCCACTTTGAGATTTGATTTATGCACAAATACACAACT
Organism: Protopterus annectens; assembly: GCF_019279795.1. Lineage (NCBI taxonomy): Eukaryota > Metazoa > Chordata > Ceratodontiformes > Protopteridae > Protopterus > Protopterus annectens. The sequence goes on from NC_056734.1 coordinate 279,513,199, forward strand.
GGAAAAGGCTGGCACAGGTTTGCTACCTATGTCCCCTTCTGCCCAGACCGTAAGGTAGTTATCACTGCCACCAGAACCCCTTATCAGCTACTTTAAGGCCCTTCCCAAAAGGTGACCAATCCTACTGTGTAATGTTACTATTATTCAGATGGTAAGTGTGACCAAGAACAAGGCTATTTAGGAGTGGCCTGTACTTTTTATCTGTCTTGTATAGAGGTGCAATGGTTCAATGCAATATAAATGGTGTTCTCTCCTCTTCCCATGTCTCTTTGCCAATGACCAATAATCCTCCTAGGGTGCCTACTATAAAGGAATTCAACAAGACTGAATATGTGAAATGGCAAACAGGCTATATAACAATAACTGATCCCACTTCAACCTATAATCTTGTGCATGTGTCCACAAAAAACACAACTTATAAGCTAAAAAAAAAGCTGTAAAGATGACACAGTGGATGATTGAGGATAAGAAAGAAATTATGTATTAGTACTATTATGCAAGAAGTCCAGAATTTCATTCATAAAGATTAACCCCCGGATTCATGAAGCTCGGCGCAAGGCCAGTGTAAGGCTTGCGCCGGCCGTGCAGCGTATAACTGGTGTAGCAGCGCCACATGCATAGTAGTGAGTGTGTGCCGCAACCACAACCATGTGCATAGGGCACGTGCGCGAGTCCAGGGAGCCCAAGTAGCATGTGCCCGTAGGCGTGGCTAAGCCGGCAGGCGATGAGCAACCTAAAGTGCTGACTGTCACAGGCCACCTGCAATAGTAACCGCACCAACCAGTGTCCGTGGATAATGAAACGTATGCAGAGTATGCAACATAGTACCTGTCCACACAAAATGGAGAACCAAACATAAATCCATGAAGTACAAAATGTTCCCGTCCACGGAACAAAGGATACTCGGAATACCGTGTCCGTCACGCAATGCACTGTCAGCAGGCATACCCAGTGGAGGTGTACTGCATCATGTCAGCGCGCCGCAACTACACACGACTAGCCCTATGGTCATGGTCACCAGCAGTCCCACAGTGGTAGTGAGAGTACACAGCTGGGCAGTCGTGGCCATATAACAACCAGAAAGAAACCAGATATCCCAAACACAGACAAACATGTGTATAGCAAAATGTGCTAGACACAGCAACATAACCGTCACATACACATAGGATGGCATATGCCAAATCGGAATATCCAGAAGCAGAACCCACGCATGCAAATGTAATACACAACAACCCCGTCATAGCACGTAACCCGCACCCATGTCCGACTGTCCACCCAATCCAGCTAGCAGCCTTGCACAGCTGCACACCTACACACAGCGGGTATACCCCAGATGTAGTAGGAAGTATTGTCCTAGGCAGTGACATGCGTGCAAATATGTTCCCCACATGTCAACATCCCATCCCAGGTACTGATATCCAAATGGCTGCATGTGAATGTGTCGGCAGAATGTGTACATCCTGCGTGTGGTTACGGACCTGTCGAAACCCCATAGGTGTTCACACGCCACGGTGTCCATAACTGTACACATCTGGACAAAGCAGTATGTGCAGCCACTGTACCGATGATTAGCTATGCAGACATGTCAAACACAATACACAGGGTGGAACAGCCGTCCACCAAGCAGGTCACCCCAGCAGGGTTGCCACATGCACAGAATGTCAAGGTGGGACATCACTCATAGATATGTGTTGTTCCGTATGGCAAAACACCCATGGCCAATGCAAAAGATAGAATAACACGTATATGCCCGGATGAATGGTTATGTCATAGCAGGGGAATAGCCTAAGCTATCCAACATAATAGTCATGCATACCAGATACAAAATGCCTGTAACATGCAAGTAGTAATGCAGGAAGACATACACGACTGTGTCAATATCACAGGACATATGGCACGTGTCAAGTGTCGACGCAGGACACATATGTCCATAATGGGGCCCCCTGCAAAGAGGAACACGTGCCAACCCCACCCCCCACTGATGTATCGGCAGTATAAATACAACCCAAACACACACCAACACCACCATCCAACCCATGATAGCAACGAAGGCCGGACAAAGACCAACACGATGCGTGCACACATAGGGACACATGTAACCGGTGCTCCGACAACCTTCCACAGGCCACCGAATAATAGTATGTACATACGCATGTAATGCTGCGAAGGATGTGTGGTAGTCCCCAGTATCACAGAGGTAGGTAAACAGATACACTATAACCAACCGTCACATATGTGCACTGTACACAGCATACCTGCAGGTAATACATAGTTCAGTCATGTGCCACATAAATATCCACGTATGAATGAGGACAGGGGATAGACAAGTGTGAATGGGAAAAACGCAGAACATGGCATATGTATGATAACCGGCACCACCCACAGCATTGTATGCCAATAGTAGAAGCTATTGTTGGTTGTCCAAACACTCGTGTCTGTACATACAGAATGAATATCATAGCAATAACCCACGCCTGGGTGTGGGTAATGCTGGATATACCCACGGTAGACGTGGTGCGGTCCTGAGGGCGATGCCCGAGGGACCAAACAAAGGCAACCATGGGTAAATATAGCAGTACCCACACCCAGACGTGGGTTATTGCTATTATTCCATATCAACTAGGAAAATAAACTATTAATCCCCAGACATAATGGCACAGCATAATGCCTGTCTGCTGCCCGTCCGCAGATGTCTGGCATCAGCGGCGGTGCTGACGTACTGCGCGAGATGTCCGTTGCTAATGTCGAAACTGTCTCGCTATGTAAAACACAGTCAACATAGCAAATCAATACAAAACAGCAATGGAGAGCTCGGTGTCCCCGTTGCTGTGTTGTACAACCTGTCCCGCTATGTTAAATGTGTGTTGCAGAGCGAGACTGCCCCAAAGTAAGCAACGGACATCACCGTGGCTCAGTTAAAGCTGTCACGCTATGTTAAACCCATGTAACATAGCGAGACAGGTTATAAATACCGAGGTATACTAATGGAAATAGGTCCGTGCGATCGGACCGTGTGCCATTACTTAAACCCGATCTACAACGGGCATGCTGGCCAATCAGCGTGCACGGTTAGGAATAATGGGGGTGGTTATGGTATAATAGACATGGACAAACCATGCCCATGTGCCTCGTCTGACATTCGTACACGGTCAGGGCAGTTCCGTACACTAGGCAGACAAGATCAAACCCAGAGCACCACAGGAACACCCTGACAATCAAAGACCTGTATGCATTGGGGCTATAAGCCCCTGGGATCTGAATATCCCTGCGGTCACGCCATATGCATCCTGGGTCAAGAGCAGTAGGGAATAGGGAATGTGTAACATGTAGTACCGCACTTTTCCCAGCAGGAGAATGGATGCCTGTGACGTAAGTGAGTGCGGGGGAGTATGTTAATGTAGCTATGTACCATGGGTATGCATATAAATGAGACAGAACAGCAAACGTGTAGTGGTCACAGCAACCGGCCAACGTGAATGCAGTCCCGTTTGAATTACGACTATAGAACATATAAATGTGAATGTGTATGTAATGCGTCTGTGCCACAAAGACAGTTACATGTGTAAAGGTGAAAGTGTGTTCCGCACATGTCCGTTAACCGGATCAGAGATATGTTACTGGAACAGTCACAACTAATACAGGCCAAGTAATCACACAGACTCAGTAAACATATGTAACCCAGAATACGGATATGCATGTGCGCCTGCGCATAACCCACAATTAGGAAATGCAAGTGCGCCTGTGCATGTGTGATCCGCTCACAGCAGGGTAAGTTAATGCTGTGTCCTCCACGTTAGTTATACATGTCTCAAAACTGTCAGCCTCTGAAAGTATGGAACCGGACAATGCCATGCAAAGTACTGGTACAAATAGTGAGAAACACATGATATGTGATAAGACAAACATAGAATGTGGATAGAATAACGGTGTGTTAGTAGCAGGGATTGAAGGGTATGCATCTGTAACCCGACCTACTTGTCAGAAGGTGCCACCCTACGTTTATGTAAGTTTTATGTTGGTTTACATTTGTTGACCGGGCTAGGCTAACTGGATATATGTCCAGTGTCAGTAGAGGCCCGGGGAGAAATGCTCCACACACATTAATAGCACAACATACCAAAGTAGTCATATATGTAAACAAAAATGAACAACAATAGAAAGTGTCCAAAAAGGACTGGTTACATAAAGATTCCAGAAGACAAAGAAAAATATAGTCAGTGGAAGCACGTCATAATTATAGAATCCAGTCTCTATAGAATCAAGTAAGTCTCACATGAAATGCCAGCAAATTGCCAGATAGACACAGGTCAATGTAACACACACCTAAGATAAAGGGCCAACCATCCGTACACTCTGCCAGAACCTGTACAGTGGAAAGGTATGGTATGGTTATAGATGTGTGTATACAGGTAATCCACAGACAGTAACAAAGCAAGGTATGAAATGAGGGGTTCACATGTATATATGTACACACACCAGACCTACGTCCCCTATATATGACACATGGATATAAATATGCCAAGTAATAGATAATATGGGTAGTCAAACAGACATCCGCGAACGGGGAACATACAGCAGCAGTCAAAACCACTGGCCAGAAGGTGACAGTCCAGCAAGTTCTACACTTTACACATGCACACTGGTGTCCATTGTAGGACTCCAAAAATTGCTCCATTCACAACACCTGCTGCGATTGACACAAAGGAAGTAACACCCGCAACTACGGAACAGCTATACATGCACTAAAAGTGGGTTCAAGGTTGATGACACGTGGCCATGAAATGCAGGACATATGAACAGATATCCCCAGAGTGGCGAGTCCATAGAAGTGCGTCCACATCCCAGTACCACACACATTAACCATGTGTAATGTGTACCGTCGAGGGTTGCAGGCATGGGAACCTGGGTATGCAGAAATGGGCCTAGGTGTTGTTTGGCAGAGAATCCATAGGCCCGCCCCGTGGGAGGGATGTGGGTATAGCACATGTCTTAATCCCCACTAATGGTGCAAAGCATCCACCAGATAATGCGGAAAGCAGGTGTGAAATATGTACAGCCCTATATCAGTGTCCTGTAGGCGATCCCCATGGATGGACATGCGTACGACCAAGATGGCACCCATAACTGGAAATCTGTCGGAATAACACAGCTGCAGTAAGGCATAGCACAGGAAATACAGATAGGGACTACATTAGAAATACCCCATACAAAGTCAGACCGTTGTGCGAATACTGGCGTACATAGCTCTCAACCTTCCATCACCAAAATGAGGAACACTTGCCTTCATAATGTGGAACAAATGGGCAAAATGTGGAACACATACTAATGGCTTACTAACAACTTCAACTAGGAAGGTCATAGGAAGGTTAAAATATGCTGTTTTCACATATAAAGAAGATCCTTTAATGAATTAATATGATTAATGTCAATTGACCATGGATTTCACCTAAAACATTCCTAACACTGAATGTGTAACAGACCCTTTCAATGTGGAACTTTGTGGAATTTCGAGGAGCATGACCCTTGTAAGACCCCAAATGAGGTACGTCCCTCATAACGAGGTACACTGGAGAGGTATGCTGGCGTAGCCATGAATACGGATGTTATGAGTGTCACTAATCATGCAATGGAAATAGCGCTCCCTATCACCCACCGCACAGTCCGGAATGCCTAGGCAGCAATCAGCTAGGAAGGCACAGCACTATGCGAAACGTAACAAGGGCAATGGCTGAACGTCAGGGCGTGTACACATAATGACAACAGGCCAGGGTATGAAGGAGCTACCTGTCCAGAATACATGTACTGAACCGGTGATACTAGGCAGACAGGTGGGAAGAAAGACAGCAGGACAAATGTGCAAACATGTATATGTCCTACCCCGGTAATTGTGAATGACAACGTATCATCGTGAAGGTCAATGTGGAAGGTAATCAGACACAAAGGTGAAGTGTCCCCTAGGGTGCCATGAAGTGTCAACATAACAATTACCAGGCCCCCATAGTTGTACGTGAGCCCGCCACTGACGGGAAGCACAAATACGACGCACACATATGGTACAGGAAAGAACAAGTAGTGTGGATAAGCAGATGTAGACCTGTGTGAGGAATACAACTGTCTGCATGGGTGTGCCGTGCAAATACAAAGTAATGTCATGTGGTCTGTCATGCCGCCACACACTGTGTGTGTATAGTAGGCAGACAGTAGGTATGTTGTATTAGACACATACCCTGCAACTGCACAGATGTACGCAGACTGTGTAGAAGTCTGCCTTATATGTTCGCTGTGTTCCACGTAACAGTAACAGTCCGGCGCCCTCATGATAACTGACGACAGGAAACAATCACAAACATACGAGGAAGACACCAAATCAGACAGACATGCCATACGCATGCATAACATATCACTGTGCCCACTATCAATGTTTCTAAGAGCAACATGACATGACTGGCCCCGAGTGTCCCACTATCACATAAGGCCGTGTCCAGATATACGCTCCCTGAGGTGGAGTGTTATGAACAGACACAGATACATGTGTGTGGAAACACTAGTATCCACTGCAAGATGATGGAATGTGCTGCTGTAGCAGGGGTAGTACTGTCCGCAGGTATGTGCTGAAATGCACATGAAACAGCTGTTTACATGGATTACCCATAGTGGCGACACCTGCACAGACGATTATAGTGGGACATACACACGACCATGCACACAGCTCAGATAGACATACACACACCATAAACAGGCAATGATACACAAGGTCTATGGCGTGTACGAGTACAGTGACAGTACAGCAAGGATAGCTGTCTGCCAAGATATACAGCAGATGTCTCTAGGGCGTGCAACACCTCCCGAACACGGACGTTGCATGGACAATGTTTGGATTTGCATCGTACCACATTTCTATGTGTCAGCCGTGCAAATATGCGATACATGGGACAGACAGCTGTCCATGCAAGAGCAGCGCTATGGACATAACATATGTATGTATATATACATCGAGAGAGATACAGACAGACACATGTGGCAAGGCCGGTAGTGGAACCTACACATCACTACCCTATCACACCACAGCAGGACGCACGTGGAGAACACGCTACGGAGGTCACTAACCACAGCAGGCACACAGGCAGTCCACTAGCTACGTTCCAACATCCGCAAACACAGAGATGTCAGCAGGATATATGTGTACTGCGGAGCGTCTAAAACCATAACCTATGAACCCATGCGGCTGGGAGCATAGACACACACACACAGCTGGCAGGCATGGGAATTGACCTTACCCCTACCTACCCAACCGCACGACAGTATGACACAGGTACGGAACGCACTACTCGGAGCACTGAACACAGCACTGTCAGAGGCATACGTCTAGGTGGGTGACATCATCCGTAAAGGAATAGACGCCGATAGCAAATGTATGTGTTGTGAATCGTCTAAAAGCATTACTATCTCCAGAGGCAGCTGGAAACACTCACACACACACACGGGGAAGGGCTGGGAGTTGAACCTACGCCTACCTACATGAACACACTACAGCATGATGCATTTACAGAACGCGCTACCGAGATTACTGAGCACAGCACTGTCAGAGGCATACTTCTAGGCGGATGACATCATCCGCAAAGGAATAGACGCTGATAGCCAAGGTATGTGTTGTGAAGCATCTAAAAGCATTACTATCTCCAGAAGAAGCTGGAAACACACACACACGGGGAAGGGCCGGGAGTTGAACCTACGCCTACCTACATGAAAACACTACAGCATGATGCAATTACAAAATGCGCTACCGAGATTACTGAGCACAGCACTGTCAGAGGCATACTTCTAGGCGGGTGACATCATCCGCAAAGGAATAGATGCTGATAGCCAAGGTATGTGTTGTGAAGCGTCTAAAAGCATTACTATCACCAGAGGCAGCTGGAAACACACACACACGGGGAAGGACCGGGAGTTGAACCTACGCCTACCTACATGAACACACTATAGCATGATGCATTTACAGAATGCACTACCGAGATTACTGAGCACAGCACTGTCAGAGGCATACTTCTAGGTGGGTGACATCATCTGCAAAGGAATAGACGCTGATAGCCAAGGTATGTGTTGTGAAGTGTCTAAAAGCATTACTATCTCCAGAGGCAGCTGGAAACACACACACACACAGACACATGCACGGGGAAGGGCCGGGAGTTGAACCTACGCCTACCTACATGAACACACTACAGCATGATGCATTTACAGAATGCGCTACCGAGATTACTGAGCACAGCACTGTCAGAGGCATGCGTCTAGGCGGGTGACATCATCCGCAAAGGAATAGATGCTGATAGCCAAGGTATGTGTTGTGAAGCGTCTAAAACCATTACTATCTTCAGAGGCAGCTGGAAACACACACACACACACACACACACACACACACACACACACACACACATGGGGAAGGGCCGGGAGTTGAACCTACGCCTACCTACATGCACACACTACAGCATGATGCATTTACCGAATGAGCTACTGAGATTACTGAGCACAGCACTGTCAGAGGCATACTTCTAGGCGGGTGACATCATCCACAAAGGAATAGACACTGATAGCCAAGGTATGTGTTGTGAAGCGTCTAAAAGCATTACTATCTTCAGAGGCAGCTGGAAACACACACACGGGTAAGGGCCGGGAGTTGAACTTATGCCTACCTACATGAACACACTACAGCATGATGCATTTACAGAACGCGCTACCGAGATTACTAAGCACAGCACTGTCAGAGGCATACTTCTAGGCGGGTGACATCATCCGTAAAGGAATAGACGCTGATAGCCAAGGTATGTGTTGTGATGCGTCTAAAAGCATTACTATCTCCACAGGCAGCTGGAAACACACACACACACACACACACACACACACACACACACACACACATGGGGAAGGGCCGGGAGTTGAACATACACCTACCTACATGAACACACAACAGAATGATGCATTTACAGAACGCACTACCGAGATTACTGAGCACAGCACTGTCAGAGGCATACTTCTAGGTGGGTGACATCATCCACAAAGGAATAGACGCTGATAGCCAAGGTATGTGTTGCGAAGCGTCTAAAAGCATTACTATCTCCAGAAGCAGCTGAAAACACACACACAGGTAGGGGCCGGGAGTTGAACCTACGCCTACCTACATGAACACACTGCAGCATGATGCATTTACAGAACGCGCTACCGAGATTACTGAGCACAGCACTGTCAGAGGCATACTTCTAGGCGGGTGACATCATCCGTAAAGGAATAGACGCTGATAGCCAAGGTATGTGTTGTGACGTGTCCAAAAGCATTACTATCTCCAGAGGCAACTGGAAACACACACACACATGGGGAAGGGCCGGGAATTGAACCTACACCTACCTACATGAACACACTACAGCATGATGCATTTACAGAACGCACTACCGAGATTACTGAGCACAGCACTGTCAGAGGCATACTTCTAGGCGGGTGACATCATCCGCAAAGGAATAGACGCTCATAGCCAAGGTATGTGTTGTGAAGCGTCTAAAAGCATTACTATCTCCAGAGGCAGCTGGAAACACACACACACGGGGAAGGGCTGTGAGTTGAACCGACGCCTACCTACATGAACACACTACAGCATAATGCATTTACAGAACGCGCTACCGAGATTACTGAGCACAGCACTGTCAGAGGCATACTTCTAGGCGGGTGACATCATCCGTAAAGGAATAGACGCTGATAGCCAAGGTATGTGGTGTGAAGCGTCTAAAAGTATTACTATCTCCAGAGGCAGCTGGAAACACACACACACGGGGAAGGGCCGGGAGTTGAACCTACGCCTACCTACATGAACACACTACAGCATGATGCATTTACAGAACGTGCTACCGAGATTACTGAGCACAGCACTGTCAGAGGCATACTTCTAGGTGGGTGACATCATCCGCAAAGGAATAGACGCTGATAGCCAAGGTATGTGTTGTGAAGCATCTAAAAGCATTACTATCTCCAGAAGCTGCTGGAAACACACACGTGGAAGGGCTGGGAGTTGAACCTATGCCTACCTACATGAACACACTTCAGCATGATGCATTTACAGAATGCGCTACCGAGATTACTGAGCACAGCACTGTCAGAGGCATACTTCTAGGCGGGTGACATCATCCGCAAAGGAATAGACGCTGATAGCCAAGGTATGTGTTGCGAAGCATCTAAAAGCATTACTATCTCCAGAGGCAGCTGGAAACACACACACACACGGGGAAGGGCCGGGAGTTGAACCTACGCCTACCTACATGAACACACTACAGCATGATGCATTTACAGAACGCGCTACCGAAATTACTGAGCACAGCACTGTCAGAGGCATACTTCTAGGCAGGTGACATCATCCGTAAAGGAATAGACGCTGATAGCCAAGGTATGTGTTGTGAAGCGTCTAAAAGCATTACTATCTCCAGAGGCAGCTGGAAACACACACACATGCACGGGGAAGGGCCGGGAGTTGAACCTACGCCTACCTACATGAACACACTACAGCATGATGCATTTACAGAATGCTCTACCGAGATTACTGAGCACAGCACTGTCAAGAGCCATACTCCTAGGTGGGTGATATCATCTGCAGAGGCAAGGCAGCCAATAGGGAATGAAGACAGAGTGCGCAGTCATACAGCATGTTTTTATCCCAAGGTGGGCGTACAGTAACATGGCAGTGCTGCCCTCAGGAATACTAACTAACTACAGAGCACAACATCACGATATGGATACGGGATGCACCACAGACAGTACACCCTATGAGAGAGCAACTGGCGTGCATGATGTAGGCAGCCATTGTGGCATAGCAACTACATATAACTCACCTGGACGGCCACCATGGCTATGCAGGATGTCATTGGCCATGACTATATGCCTAGTATCAGACGTCGGTGCCGACTGTACTGTGTCTCCACGCATGGCGTACTGGGCATGCCCGCACACCTAGCGGTCGCAAAGGGGAAACATACATGCACACGGGGTATACTCACAGAAGGGCGCAGTGTGCACTGTACTGTGTGTCCATCTACACAACTGCTTACTGGGCATGCTCACACAATTAGCATTTGCAGAGTGCAGACATGCATACACATGGGGTTGAATCATGAAAGGGCAGAGTGTGGAACATCATGTGTGTCCACCTACACAACAGCAAACCGGGCATGCTCACACACTTGGCGGTTGCAAAGGGGGAACATACATGCACACGGGGTATAATCACAGACGGGCGCGGTGTGCACTGTACTGTGTGTCCATCTACACAACTGCTTACTGGGCATGCTCACACACTTAGCATTTGCAGAGTGCAGACATGCATACACATGGGGTTGAATCATGAAAGGGCAGAGTGTGGAACGTTGTGTGTGTCCACCTACACAACAGCAAACCGGGCATGCTCACACACTTGGCGGTTGCAAAGGGGGAACATACATGCACACGGGGTATAATCACAGACAGGCGCGGTGTGCACTGTACTGTGTGTCCATCTACACAACTGCTTACTGGGCATGCTCACACACTTAGCATTTGCAGAGTGCAGACATGCATACACATGGGGTTGAGTCATGAAAGGGCAGAGTGTGGAACGTCGTGTGTGTCCACCTACACAACAGCAAACCGGGCATTCATCACACACTTGGCGGTTGCAAAGGGGGAACATACATGCACACGGGGTATAATCACAGATGGGCACGGTGTGCACTGTACTGTGTGTCCATCTACACAACTGCTTACTGGGCATGCTCACACACTTAGCATTTGCAGAGTGCAGACATGCATACACATGGGGTTGAATCATGAAAGGGCAGAGTGTGGAACGTTGTGTGTGTCCACCTACACAACAGCAAACCGGGCATGCTGACACACCTAGCGGTTGCAAAGGGGGAACACACATGCACACGGGGTATGATCACAGACGGGCGCAGTGTGCACTGTACTGTGTGTCCATCTACACAACTGCTTACCGGGCATGCTCACACACTTAGCATCTGCAAAGTGCAGACATGCATACACATGGAGTGTGAGCATGAAATGGCAGAGTGTGGAACTTCGTGTGTGTCCACCTACACAACAGCAAACCGGGCATGCTCACACACTTAGCATGTGCTACGCGCCGTCCAGCATGCAGACGGAGTGTACACACCGCAGGTCACGTCCAGGTAAACCTGTCCACATGCACAGGGTGGTCACACATGCAGTTACTCGTACACATACAGATGACATCACAGGCATCACGGGTGCAGGTCAAACATGTACACACTGCAGTGAACACTGTAGCTGCCATGCCAGCACCATGTCATCAGTGCAGCAGTATGCCTCACGGTCCAACAACAGCATGTGACATATGTCCACAGGTCTGTATAGCAGTGTACACCAGTCGTGCAGAGTACACATGTACTAACAATGATCCCACATGTGTGATGTAGTCCGCCCATATCAGTATACATAGACAGGTCGGCTCCACACATACCACGGCCGTGACACAGCTATGACACATGACTGCTGCTGTACCAGAGTGAACCAACGTCCAGATATGTCATACATGTGACTGACTGGCTGTGTGCATGGACTGCACACAGGACACATACGTAGCCTGTGATGTACCACATGCATAACACTGGCGTACGTGGTGCTACACACACGAATGGAAGGTGGACACGTCTGTGGTATGCTCCCACTACAGGGTGTAGCGGTGTTGACTGGGACACATACCCTTGTATTGTTCGCCTGTGACAGCTGTGATACCATACCACAGTCCATGTTCTATGTATGTCAACACACATGTCAAAACGTAGCAATGCATACACACATGGCAACAGGGGACACATGTGACACGTGTACTGTGCATGGTGCAGCCATGCATGAGCAGTGGCCGATGTCCATAACATAGTTGCAACTCCCTACCACATGCGTACCCATCATGGGGGCCATTATATGGTGGCATAGTAACAGCACATATGGCGGTATGTGTGTACATCATGTGTTTGAACACCTGTCCACATGCATGTGTGCAGGTGGTGGCTCACAGGTGTGTCACACACCATCCTACCCTGCCATGTGCATACAGTATGCTATGTCGCTGTTACATGACAGTGCTGCCATAATGCATACCCATTGGCCAGGTGTCATCGACTGTATGTCACATGGCTACTGTAACACCTACTACCTCCCAAGTGCATATATCGGCACATCTGCCGGATACAGTGTTGGTACGCATAATGCAGTACATACTGCTGCACCCCTGCACATGTCTCATATGGTGGGTGTGGCATTCCCAGCACCAACATGTGTGCAGGAATGTGTGCCCATGTATGCCACATATCGGGGGGACTATGTCCCACGTGCCACACATCCCTGTACACCATAGTAGAGATCTGTACATACCTCAGTGTGGGGTGCATAGATGTGGATGGTGCAGTACATGCAACATGTTGTCTCTCCGTGTATACATGTGTGGTCACCACCATGTGTGTGTGTCAACATGTTTGTATGTCTGCTGCCTGGTGTGAGGGTGTATGCAGATATACTGTTGTGAACAGATGCTAACCACACAGGGTGACCATCCCGTACTGCTGCTGCATTGCACAACCCTGTCGATGCCATAGGTGTGAGCCATACTGGCCACCTGTGCAAGTCCGCCCCCTGTGACATGGCATGTGGGTGCATTGTATTGTGAGGGTGCTGACCACACAGGCAGGTGTCCCCATCTGCACACTATGGGGTGTGCGCCATAGTGGTGTACACCCCGCGATTGTGGCCGTATTCCTGTACTGGTACAGCGTCCTACTGCTGCACAGCGTGCAACACAGCTGACAGGTGACACCTGAGGTCAGTGGCCAGCACGCTGTGTATGACACCTGCACAATGTCACTATACCTGTACTGTGTCCTGCCATGTATGTGATGTCTCTGTCCACTGTAGCCTGTGGCACCGACCACAGGCGTCAGGTGCTATATATGTGTGGACATGTGTGTCATGTACTGTGTAAACAATGTTAAACTATGTCTGGCTCCGTACATTCTGCTCTTCAAGTTTTCCCTTAGAACTTCTCTACTTGCAATCTAAACTGTCTATTCTCTATCACAAAAGCTCAGCACTTGCTCCTAAAGCATTCTTATATAGGTAAAGTACATATATACTAAACAAAGTACTACATTAGCCTAGAATCCCCTTGAGTACCCATTTCCCTATAGGTCCCTTTTGACTCAGTTATACAGCAAACGCATTCACGTTTTCTAGCATGTCAAAGGGTCAATTGCTAGCGTCCTCTCCTGTTCAGCTGGTGAATCTGGGCATCCTGAGGCAATGTTACAATTGCCTCATGTACACAGACAACCCACACCTTCCCCCACAAAACACAAATACATGTGAGAGATGCAACTATATAGCCAAACTAGAGGCTGAGCTCTTTCAACTCAGGACCAGCAAGACCAGACAGGTGGAGAAGGACACCACGCACACCACAAACCCAGTTTCACATATAACTATCACAACTGCAAAACAAACACATAAACACACAAAGATGTACTCGGAGGCACTGTTCAAACATATACCAAAACTACAGAGGCCTCCAAAGCAGACACCCAAGCAACCGCCTCCTCAAGACATAGGACATGCAACACATAGTTCTCAAAGTCAGTGTGCTAAACAGTCACAGCCCTTAAGGCCACACACAATGCCAGACACACTTGTTATAGGTGACGCCATAGTCAGACACACTGACGTCCCACCCACCAGACTGAACAAGGAAATGATCACAGTAGGCTGCCTGTCGGGCGCTAGAATCCGCCACATCACACAAGCACTCAGATCACTCCACAGCATGTACAAGTATGATGCAGTCATTGTCCATGCCGGTGTGAACGACCTGAGACATACCTCCCTGGACTACATGAAAAGAGACATAGAGGGCTCTCAGATTATGTAGCCCAGGCCGGTATGACCCTGACCCTGAGCAGTATCCTACCCTCACCAAGAATGATGCCACAATACAGAGTCAAAATGATCAGCTGTAATAATTGGCTTAATTACCGGTGTCAGTCTAAGGGGGTCCAATGTCTGTTTGCCTGGGATGACATGCTTGACAAGCCACGCTCCTTCGCAAGGGACGGCTTGCACCTGTCACCCCTGGGCTTCCGGATATTGGCAAAGGCTCCTGCCACCCCCATAGTGCCCTTTTCAGGCAAGGCTCAAATGATAAACCTACCGCCCTAGAAAACAAACCTGGAAAGAACTAAGGGTAATACTGCACAATGCCAGTAGTCTAAACCCCAAGTTGCACGCCCTCAAGGCCCTCCTCAGTATGGAGAACATCGATGTCTGTGCTGTGACTGAAACCTGGTTCAAGGCTCCTGAGAGCACCCCAGCACTATCAGGTTATACCTCATATCACGCATTCCGGCCCCAAATCCGGACCAAACCACAAAAGGAGGGGGAGTCTCCATATGCATAAAGGATACCCACACCTTCAGGTTAGTGGCAATGCACATAGCAGCGGAGACCATCCAGGTGCAATTAACCATAGGTAGAACTGCCCTACAGTTTGTAGCATGCTACAGACCACCCTCTCAAACTCAGGATACCCACACAGCCTTCCTGAAGACACTGGAGATTATGAATGTCTCTCCAAACACCATCATATTGGGTGACATCAACTACCCATACATAGACCGGGAACATTACCCAAGACCCAACACCCTAGGCCAAAGGTTCTTGGAGTTCATACACCCAAATGTTATGGAACAACTAGTCACCATACCCACAAGAGGAGGAACTATACTAGACCTGATCATCACACATGGGGACGGCATGCTCCACACAGGATGTATATCCCTCATCGGTGAGATCAGACCATAGATTAATATCACTGGAGATCCACATCCCGCCCCCAACCCCAGCAAAGGAGACCACAGTGAAGAACTTCTCAAAAGCAAACCTCACACTTCCTAAGACTGGAGTGGTACCCTTCAAGGCCTCCGAGCCAGTGGAAAACACAACCCACGCTGCTGAAACCCTTACAAATGCCTTCTACGAGCACCTCCAGGAATGTATGGATCAAGCAATCCCTAATAATATCAGGACCCTTTCCACCAAAGGCAGGCACACGGTCTGGTGGACCCCAGCCATAAACAAACTCTACAACAAGAGGAGAAAGCTACTACATGACAGAGCAAAATCCCTAACAGGGAAGGCATCTCTGATCAATACTAGCAGTAAAAAACGATCACTCACACAATCATCCAAGGCCACCTGTGGGAGAGGACTTGCGAAAGACACAAAAGACAACCATAAGGCCTTCCTTAGCTATGGTAGGAACATGGGTGGAAGCTCACAGTTATGCTCGGAATTAGTCCAGAATGGTACAATGATCACTGAACCCACAGACATTGCCAACATACTGGCGGACAGGTTCCGTGCATATTTCTCCCCTCCCTCCCCCCCAAGAGGAGATATATCTATCCCACCAGAGTCTAGCCTCCCAAACATCTCAGATGCCCAGGTGAGAGCTGCTCTCTCTAAAGTGGAAAACACAGCATCAATGGGACCGGACGGTGTCCCCGACTGTGTGCTACACGACCTCAGTGAGGACCTAAACCCGCACATAAGGCTGCTGTTTAATCTTAGCCTTACTACAGGATACGTACCCAAAGAATGGCGTACGGCAACTGTGGTCCCACTCCACAAAGGCGGTGCTTCTACGGACCCTGGACATTACCGCCCTATAAGCTTGACGAGCCTTGTCTGCAAAGCTATGGAGGGGATCATAATGGAGCTCATAAATGAAGACATTGGGGACCTACATACACTGGATCATACCCAAGTCGGCTTTGTCAAGGGCAGATCCTGCCTCTTGAACCTGGTCGACCTTTTTGGAAGAGTCACTAAGGCCATTGATGAGGGTAAGGCAGTTCACACAGACTATCTTGACCTAGCAAAAGCGTTCGACACAATACCCCACGCGGGCATCATAGAAAAGCTCACCAGCATAGATGTAGACCCATATGTCACAAGATGGGTTGCAAACCGGATCAAGGACAGAACCCACAGGGTTAGAGTTCCTGGTGCCATGTCAGACTCTAAGCCGGTCATGAGCGGTGTCCCACAGGGCTCAGTCCTGGGCTCCCTCTTGTTCGGCATGTATTGTTCTGACGTGCAGGCAAACATGGGGGGTTGCGGCTGACAAGGTATGCAGATGACTGCAAACTGGGCACCATAATTGACACCCCATCAGACACAGACATCCACCAGAGGTCTCATAGAAATGGATAACTGGTGCCAGAGCCATGGCCTTAAGCTACATGCCAAGAAAGGTATAGTCATACCCTTTGGGAAAAACAAGGTAACCCCTAATTACCACATAGGTGGTAATCCATTAAACACGGAAGACGTTATCAGGGACCTGGGGACCCAACTTGTCAGTAACCTCTCTTTTGACACTCACATTGCCAATGTGGTTAGGAAGACTTTCTACATTGCCCACCTGATCATGAAGGGATTCACATCCAGATCAGGGTAGGTCATTGTACCCCTGTACTCTTCACTTATCAGACCAATGATTGAGTACAATGCCCCATTCGGAATGTACCTAACCCGACACCTGCAGCAGTTGGAAGGACCCCAAACGTTCCCCACCAAAAGGATAAAAGGGCTCAAACATATGTCACACGCTGCCCGACTGAAGAAACTCCGGCTCTATACAGTCGCATACCGTCTGCTCCAAGGTGATCTGTGCCTGACATACAAGGCCATGTCCAACCCGGAATTAATGGACTTGCTCCACCTCATAAGGTCCAAATCAACCAGAGCCACGAGAGCAAGAGACACAAACCTCAACACGGATATAAATAGGACGTGCTGGAGGGACAGGTTCATCACCCAGAGACTCCCTACACTATGGAACAGAATCCCAGTCCTTGTGAGGCAGAGCCCCTCACTGACTCTGTTCAAGAGAAAGCTTGACGAGTGGATGGGAGATCGTAGGTATACCCCAGGAATCATCTCTGTGTCACTGCTGGACAGAGGCACAGCAAACTAATGGGTATAGTATCCTCATCCTAAGGAGTGTTGAAAGCCACACACACTCTGGCTAGGCTTATAAATGCCGTAGGGCAGATAGCCTGGTATGTACCTATGCACTTATGAACCTATGTAGGTGTCCAGGCAGGTTGCGGTTACATTTGGTATGCTGATATTGCCAGATGTGCCTGTGGGTAATCCACAGCTACACGTGGGGGACCGATAACAGTGCTCCCTGTAGGCACATGCGAGTACACCATAGGAGGGATTCAGGTTATCAGAACCAACATGGTGCTACACATGTAACCGTCACACATACCGTGAACACAGCTCAGTGCATGCTGCACCTGCACTACATGGTATGTCTGCTGCATGTTGACAGTACACAACCCACGACACATACGCACCAGTCAGTTTTCATACACAACCACTGCAACATACACATCACACGCTATGCATACACAGGTATCACATACACCTCTCACTATCTTGTCCACCCTGTGCATCAGAATATATTTGCATAACCCTGCACCGATGGTGTGGATGACAGGGATGCGGCAGAGGCTTCATCATATGCACAGGGTGATATGTCTGCCAGGGGCATAGGCTGCACCAATGGATGACATCATGTGTGTGTGTGTAAGGGCCGGTGAGTTTACTGGGCATGACTGTGCAGAATGCATGTGGATGTGGTGGAGCCCTACAGTTGTGTCTGCCATGTGTGGGTATGTGTGTACACAGTTCAGCCATATGTGATGCCTACACGGGGTATAATTGGCAGCCCCAGACTGTGCAGTGCAGCTTGTATGGCTCACTGTGTCCGCCTGCGGCTACGTGACCCGTGCCTGCCTGGGGTCGCACGGGCACTACCGGGTGGAGGTATAGAGTGGCCACTCTCCGATGACACATGTCCGCTGGAACTGTGTCCACGCTGGGACCGGCCAGAGCCACGTCCATGTGGCCTGATGTGTCCTGGTGTGGACGGTGTAGCACCAGCTGCACTGCTGCTGCTACCGGCACTGTGTGAGTGGGCATGAGAGGTGGCATGCACAAGTCGACCCACACTAGGTGGTGTTGCTGGCCTATACCCACATGTTCTATGCCTCACCCCTACCAGGTGTTCCAGCACAGACAGCTCACGCTCGCGGATTGCCATGCCTCGGTCGAGGATTCCAACCATCTCACCTAATCACCTATCCAGCACATTAGCAATCCGCTGTTGAGCATTTGCCAATGACTGGATGTTGTCATTTAGGGAACGGATTGCAGCCCTCTGCAGCCTCTGCCCTTCTTGGTTCTGCCATTCTGCATGTGCCTGTGCCGCCATTACAGTCTGGAACATGCGTCTGGTGATACCAGCTGCTGCGCCCTGTACAGCAGGTGCATGTCTGCCAGAGGTCCTCCTACGAGCAGCACCAGCCACATGCCTGTGTGGCACATCACCAGTCATTACACTGGCAACATGGTGTGTAGGCGCACCTTCTGTAGCCACCACACATTCCTGTTCAATGCCAACAGACGCTGACTGTCCTTCCTCTATGGGCAACGGTGATGTGGTATGTGTCGGCATCAGAATCGTGTGTGGGGATGAGGGGGACATAGGTGGGATGGTAACCAATGGCACAGCTTCTGCCCCTGATAACTCTGCCTGTACCTCATGCATGTGGTCATCACCACTAGTATCTGTGTGGACACTAACATCAGATGGACCACAGGAGGGGAACGCACCTACACCACCTGTGAATACAAAGACATACTGTAAGGTACATTACACACACACAGACACACACGCAGACACACACGCAGACCCACACACACACACGCAGACACACGCATGCAGACACACACACACACACACACACACACACACACACACACACACGCAGACACACACTCACATGCAGACACACACACACGCAGACAAACCATGCATGTGATATTGCAGATGGCATGCAGCATTCCCACACTACAGCACAGGGAATACAGCCCAGACATTAATAGTGTTAGTATGCATACTGCCCTGGGGTGCACACTACATCAAGCAGGTGTCATATCAGTAGGCATGCAGTACACACAATCATGGTAGTTTGCATGCATCACCGTGATACACCATGTGGCCACCGACAGGTTAACAGTACACATGGCTGACGTTACCTTGACATGTAATCTGCCGACATGTGCGGTAACATGTGGACATGTGTGACAATGGTGTCCCGCCACATGCACCGCATCATAATGGGCTTCACAGTGCAGTGTTGTGTGTACAGCCTACAGATAGAATGCATGTTTAGCAAATATGTATGTGCAGGTGTGGTTAGTGTGAGCCGTGTACATAGCTATACAGTGGGGAGTACAGGCACTGTGCCACTGCATGGCAACAGGACGCATGTATGTTGCTGTGCCATGCATAACATGGACGCATTGCATTGCCATGACTGCAACACAGTCATGCTGTTCCACAGCACATATATGGTAGACATCGGTGGCACCTCCGGTGGCTGCAGACAGGCATTCCGGTTGTCTGGTGTACCACATCAAATGTACAGGTGGTCCACTACGGCTATGATCGCACTATGTGTGGACAATGTGCAACGGTGTCTATCCACATCGGTCATACTGTGTGGTAACATGCCTGTGGCTATCACCCATGGCCATGTGTGACTGGGTCTTGGACAATTGTGTGTGATGGGCATCGTGTACCCATTCCTGTGGTGTCCCATGTGACATACACCCATACATGTCGGAGGTGTCACAATCCAGAGTGCTATGCAGACAACAGTGTGGATGTTTGCTATGTCGGGTGTAGGTCATGTGATGGTGTGACAATATTGCAGACAGAACACCACGGGCGTGGGACATGTCGGTGGCATGTCACAACGTGCACACAATGCAGGGGCATATGTCACATTGGTGACACCTGTGTGCTGCCCAGATCACTGCTCACTGTGTGGTACTGTGTGCGTACCGCGAATGGTGTTCCAATGCATACTACATATGCATCCATTGTAGAACACATCCACCATTGTATGCATAGCTGACCGCACATATCACACTGACAGGTACTGTGGTTTCATGCCGGTGTATAATAACAGTTGTATCTACTGCACACGGGTGGCATGTGTGTGTCTGGTGGTGCAACCTGTATACCGTGATTGGAACAAAACCCAGGTGTGCATGTTATACCTGGCCACATGGTGAATAACTCTACACTGTAACATGCCTGTTACTAACAACAGTCTCACCTGCGATGGACCCATGTCTGTGCGACACGCCAGAGGTACCTGTATAGGGGCGACACAACAGTATAAACATTATCCATGACTATGTCTGTGCGACACGCCAGAGGTACCTGTATAGGGGCAACACAACAGTATAAACATTATCCATGACTGTATGACAGCCACAGTTCGCACTGTGCATGTCACATCATGTACCTGTGTGGTAGCATGTGGTATGCACACATCTGCAAACACAACATAGCATACTGTAGTATGTGGCTTGTGTGCCCATATACCTGGCATGTGTTGTTACTTTACATGATGTACAGTGACACCTACACCTACAGTGGATATCATACTCATATGCAAGACTGACTTACCAGGCAGCTCCAGGCTCATTGGTTGGGAGACATCCACCTCCACGATGGTGGCTAGTGTTTCTGCATGCTGTTCCCTGGGTGTCCCCAGACTGGCCAGGAGCTCCTCCATGTGTGTGAGTGGGGGCTGGGTTGGTGGCCCACCACCTGTTCCACCTTGTTCTCTGGCGATTGCGGCGGCACTCTGTTTTGCGTGCCATATGAGGTCCATGCAGTGTCGACGTATCTGCTGGTAGGTGCAGTTGTTGCCACCCAAGTCATTCACCCTCCTGCGCATGTCCTGCCACAGGTCATCCGGCTGCTGCGCTTGCTGTGGAACATGGCTGAATAGCAGGTCATAGTTGTCATGGAGCAACGGTATGATTACTTCATCCTCCTGGCGGCTGAAGGCTGGCAGTCGTGAACGAGGCATTATCTGTAAGACATAATGATGGTGACAGGTCACATTCACACTGATGTACTGGTGTACCACTGAACATACATTGCTATGACATGTACGACATCTGCATAGTAATCTCTGAGACGCATCATGACACTGACACAGCTGACGTGTTGCTGTCACACCTGTTACACGGTTATGCAGTGGGTATCATATCATATCTCTGTGTCAACTCATCACACTGTACATACCCCATGTAGATGGTAACCTGCTGTGGATATGTGTACCTGCCTGCACCTGTGTTCATACCAATCAGCACGTGGCCTGATGTGTGCACAGTTCTACTGTTCACCTGGATGCTGTGTATATGTCACTAGGCATCACAGACGCAGCCGTTATGGACGTCAGCGGTGGCACTGCACACATACACATGGCCACCTGTACATGCATGTGTTGTGCCATATACATCTACTCAGCACTGTACGGGTGTTGGACAACCTGCCACGGCTCGCCTGTATTGCACATGTGATACACATGGGACAATGTCTAATCATATGACATTAGCAGGGATGGTCATACATAGCATGTGCGCGTGCACGTTGTACACGCTGTCACACAGCACTTGTGACACCACAAGGTGCATCAGTGCCACATTACTGATCTGGTCAGTTGATAGTGCAAGTGCCATGTGGCCATCGCATCATGTATGACTGTGATGGCACTTGCAGCCTTGCTGGACAGGGCTGCATGGTATGGCAGGGTATATCACATACATGGCACAGGGATGTGTCCCGCCTGTGGGATACCAGTATTGGGAGGGTGGCTGTCCATTCCATATGTCATTTCTATGGGTATATGGACATGTCGCATGTCTATCATCATGGTGTGGACAATGGCCTTCTGCAATGTAGGCAGCATGCTGCTTGGTGGGGGTGTGTATGGTGCATGCTGGTATCGCACATCTATGCATACACATTACCCCTGACAGGTGCTATGTGCTGTGATATTGTTCAACACAGTGCTGTATGTGCCCGCACGGTGATATCCTGTGCACATGGATGGTACCCCGGCCTGACATGGGTACCACATATGTCTACATCCAGTGCCTGCTGCCACCACCATGTTGGCGGGTGCACTGCACAGCACCATCCCTCCCACAGGGACCATGGTGTTGGGCACTGCCTAGGTATTCATTTATGGGGACGGGGATGTTCACATAGCGGGGGCACTGCTGGTATCATCCATCAGACCATACACGTATGACGCACACCTCACACACACAGCCCATTCAGTATGTTGCTCGCAACACTGACACAGCTATACTGCTAGGCCAGGGCCATTCCCAGCCATACATACACAGATGCATAACACGTCTGTCTGTGGCATGGGCTACAATGATGGTGGGGTTCAACACATACCGTGTTCGACTGTGGCTGGCGCTGATGTTCTGTGCACATGTCAACACAGTAACCCTGTTCTACTGTAGCCAGCGGTGATGTGCTGTGCACATGTCAATGCTGCACATTGTGTTGGTGTCTGTCTGTCAACAGGCCAGTGGTGGAACACGCAAGGGTATTTGTAATCAGATATGCATGCCACCCTGTACAGCTGTACTGCTAACATCTCAGGTGCTAATGTGTCATGGACATGCACACCTTACCTGGAAGGGTGATAGTGGATTGCCACCCGTACCCATCACCTCTTGTGGGTTGCTATTGTCCAACACCCTATTTGTATTGTATGTTCAGGCTATGCACCTGTGCAGGACACGTGGGCATGTAATGCGCTACTGCGTACCTTTGCACCCATTGCACAACATGTCACACAGGTACACTGGCAGCCATACACTTCACAGCTTGATGAAGGTATGACAGGTGTTGTACACATGTAACACATATCCTGTGGGACATGGTCGTATGTACAGGCATGCCTGACAGTCACGTACCAGTGCTACCCCTATATGACGGATATGCCGTACATGTGGCAATACAGCAACTGTCACATGTACTCATGCAATGCCCCCCTACCAACATGGAGCGGTACTGCCTGTGGGGGATGTGCATCTGCATCCATGCTGTGCCCATAGCTGTCAGTTGTACATCATTACATGCAACGTACCTCATTTGGTGTTTTAACAGGTGCATGTTCATCACGGCTCCACATTGGTTGGGTCTGTCACACAGTCATTGTTGTACACGGTTTATATGCCAGCCATGGCTTACTATATGTGAATCAATGTGATTCATTGGGATACCATAATTATACATTAGAGCAGCGTATTCCAGCCATCATATAGCCTTCCTAGATGACACTGTTAGCCAGCCAGTAGTAGGTGTTCCGCCATCTGCACATTAGTCACACAGTACGAGGGCTACTGTTACCCATTCTGGGGACAGGGTGCTGACAGCTGTGGATGGGTGTGATGCTGTCGACAACCATGACTGCACCTGACGGTCACGTCTGGATGGGTAACATTCACAACACACACCTACCTTCACGAAGTACCACATCATCTACAACAATGGACATTCCTGCCAGAACAATGTATGCAGTATGTCTGTATGACCACTGTAGGCACCACTGGTGGCCCCCAGCATGGCAGCCAACAGCACCAGTGTATATCCCGCAGACCCATGGGTTACACCATTCACAACGCACCAGTCACGGATGACCCTGTTGTGGATCACATTGCAGTTCCACACATCATGTTACACAAGGCATCATGCACTGAGATGTTGCGGATGGGTGAACAGCTCTGCAACTCAACATACGCTCACATGACACATCACCTGGTACAATATATCTCGCATACAACATGTTATTGTGACTGCCCTGTGATGGCAATACACAGGCTACATGTACTGGGACATGCGATGGCTCACTGGTGTTATAGCCCTCTGGGTGTGTGTCTAGCCAAGTGTACAGTAGGCAGTGGTCTGAACACAGGGACACTGTACATTGACCTACTGTGTCACTGCAACTGTTGCCTATGCTCCTACTGTTATTGTACAGGCATGTGGTATCTGATCGCTATGACAGTCCTGGTCGACCACAATGCTGTGGCACTCATGACCTGCAGCCATCGGCCTGGAGTGTGGAGCACACATGTACATCTTCACATGCTATGCTGCCTCTGTGGAAGTTTCACATAACTGTCTCCGGCAGGGCTGTAACAGGCAGGCACAGCATGGGGTCATGTGGGACAATGCTTGCATCTTCCACTGTGCTGCACACAAGCGAGGCACACACACTATTGCACCACTCACATATCTCTGCAGTGACTGGGACCTGCCTCCATGCTCTGCGCAGCATGCCTGCGAGTACGGATTGTACACGGATCATACCTCCCAGGCACATACCTAGACTGGAACACCCACAGGTGAGGGGTTCACACATCACACAGTGTTTTGCACACATCCTGGATAGTTACCTAACACAATGCATCATAGGTGCTCCATGTGCAGATACCCGTGTTTGTGACTGCTATACACATTGTAACACGCGACAGAGTCGACATTGTACACCACAGGTTACATACCGTCTGTGTTGTTATACTGTACATTGGGCCTCAGACAGCTAATACTACCATGTGCTGACAGCAACCCACACTTCCCTGGAATAGACAGCCATGTACCTACACATGCTCGAGTCATGCACTCCGCTCAGCTGGATGACACATTACACAGCACATACCATACCTACACTACCCTTAGCATGCACAATACCTCCATGTGACTGGTGTGACGCACCTGGGGATATCCTCTCTTTGGTGGATTAAACACATATGCTACACGGCCCTGCTAGCCACACCCTGGAAACACACCCATCGCAGCATACACGGAACATGTGTACTACGACCAGTACTACTGACGTCTGCTGACAGCAGTTGTTAATGGCATGACACCCCAGCAGATGGACAGTGCACATACATATGCTGACACATACCACAGTGCGCTTCCGTAGCATGTACACAATTGCAGCCACCATGCTATTCCACACAGAGACATGGCGGTACTGACCTGTTCACAGATGCCACTGTGATGGTCATGTTCCATGCACATATGATGTACAACCACATGTGCAGGATGTTGCACAGTGGTGTACATTCACATGTGTGGGGTGCATCACTTGTCAGCCATGGTGGGTCCTCGAAGTCCATGATCACATACTCCAAGGCTAGCTACCTAAACATGACTGCCACACATTGCGGTGTGGGGCCTCAGGCATTGTGGTGGTATGTCTGTATTGTTTGGCTACATCCACATCTGATGTCACATACAATAGTCACCCAGGTATTGCAGACCGAGCTACTGTTGGCAACGTGCCAGGCGATGGCGTACTTACTGACAATACACCCTCTCACTCACTACAGGGTCGCAATCTGTACATGGACATCGTAGTGTCCCTGTGGGCACATACACGGTACTGACATGCACACGATATGTCCTGGGACGCTGGCCCGATGTCACCTTCCGATGTCCCTGGCTGTAATGTCCCACCAATCTGTTCGGTATATGTCTCCGCACCAGGCCACTATGTTCACTGCTGGCCTGTTGTCGGACATTGTGTACCCTGACCGCCACACAGCGGCATTTCTCGCACTACCCACGGGTGGCACTGCATTGCACTTGTGGGACTGTAGTCATACACCCATGACTGGACCATTCTGAATGGCAATGGGGCACATCCTCACGAACGTGATTCCCACACACATTGATGGCCTCCAGGCCTTTCCTAGCACCCATGTTGGGCTTGTGTATGCCACAGCACGGCACATACACATGCTGGCCACCTGTCATACCGTTGCATGGGCGGTTGGGGTGGTACGGAGGCCGATACATCAGACGTTGTCCTCACATTGCCCTTCAGCACCATTCCACGTTCTGGTATTGGCAACTTACACATCCACCTGCACATCATACCCTGTGTCTCAGGATGTTATGCTATGTGGCTCATGGACAGGACACACAGTGGTGCGAGCATACCATAGTACCTACTACATGTCAGGTACATATGGCATTACACAGTCCTCAGTCATGGGGCCCCTCATGTTCACTATATGCTTACATACAGAACATGCTGTCACAGAGTACTGTCCATGCCTAGATATCCCACGCCTACATACCAAGCGCCTATATTGCTCCACCAGCTCATACCGATACCAACCATACAGGTGTCAGTGTGGCGGATACATCATATGAGTATCATGGCATTGGGATGCATGACACATGGTGCATGCACATCACCTTTGCATAACAACATTCACCCACTGACTATCACATGGATACTGGTCCCGTACATACATATCACATTGTACATGGTTGCTGTACATACATATGCCACACACAGTCCTGTGGTTACCGTATTCCACTGTGGCATGGATACCCTTCTGCAAGGCCACACCTATCTGTACTGTGTGTGATGCTGGTACATAGGTAGCCATTGTACCTGTGAAATACACACATCTACACACAGTCAAGGGTACAATACCACATCTATGGTGTACCTTCAACAACAGCTACAGCTTTACATGGCACAACATTGTCATGCCACGATGTTTACCAGGCTCAGATGGTTTACATATGCGGCTGACATACGGACAACACATCTGTACACATCTGCATACCACATACTCAGGGGTGTCTTCTGCTCTGACACGGCCCATGTCCTCCACATTACTGATGTATATACTCCTCATACATGACATCTGCGGTGGGCAGTGTGAACGGACTGCTCCTGGATATGTGCACACATGCCACACTGCATGGGCTGGGCTTCTGTGTTACTTCCACAAACACAGCACACACCATGCTGTGGAACATAGGTCCTGTGCATATCCCGCAGGGACACACAGTAGCACTGTTCATGTGATACCTCCCTTGCTGTTTGAGTGACACGTAGTCCTGGTACCACCGCAGCAGCGGTACTGTGTAGACGTGCAGTTGACACCTGCCTCTGCTGTTCACAGGACACTACCATGGGGAGGTGACACTATTGTGTACACTGCATATATGTTTACACATGGACCTGCCAGACTGCATTGTTGCCAACTGTGCACCTGTGCAGCTGCTACAGGTCCTTTGGGCATGGTTACTTGGTGCTCCTTCCAGTTCAGATAGCTATCATGCTACTACTCTGTCCCATACCTACAGGCCATATGTATCCTGTTATTGTACATACCAATAGTCGATACCTGTGTTATGCATGATATGCCTGTGATACTGTGTATGATATCTGTCATATCTACCTAGACATCTTTACATTACACATATTTCACATAGTATCCCCTAATGCAGGGCATACTTGCACATCAGCCACACCTTACGTATGACATCAACAGTATATGCCCATACACATGCGTGCTGTGACAGTATACATACATGTCCTATCCCCTGCTATGGCACTTCCTTGTTGGACATCCACTGCCAGCAACGTAGTGTGGTATGGCATTGTTCTCTCTAATGCCCCCCTGTGGTAGCCCTTGTGGTGTCTCCGCTGTGTACACGATGTCCCACTGCTGTACACACGGTGTCCATAAGCGTTGGTATGCTCGGCAGGGTATCACTACATAACTACCTTTCACCACTTTCTGCATTACGGACAAGTGTAATTAATTACAACCACCATTCACATACAGTACAGCTTCGTCATACACATCATGCGTTACACAACCGTACATATCGTGTGTTCAACATACCTTGTCAGTGTTTCGTTCCGTGTATTGTTTTTCCGTTTTCTTTCGCTTTCGGTTGTACACTGTTGGTTCGGTATGAGCATACGGTTTGAATATCCTGCGAGTCATCCTTATATCCGTCGATACCTGCAACATGTGAATTCATCCCACCAATTGCTGTTCCTCAGTGAGTAATTACGTGCATATCACCTGTGCATCTACTCCATTCGCAAATTACGCATCCATACTGGGGTATAATTGGATTCCTCACCTGGGCGTTGGCTATTTGCCCTACCTTCGTGGAGATGGTCTGTATTGTGTTATGTTATGTGTAACTGCAACCGCTATGCGTGGCGACAGATATATTTCAAAGTAATGTTACCCGTGGATTGTGTGTGTAGGGTGTAGTATTTGGTTCGACATGTGGGTGTCCCTGTCCTGACAACGAATGATAATGGAGTATTGCATTCAAAATGGTAACATGGCTGTTGTATTCCTTTATACAATGCATGCAAGTATGCGTCCGCCTTTAATTGTGTCTCCCACGCGAGATGTTGTGGTTATGCAGATGTCATTGACTGACTGTATGTTTGTGCTGCTATTACAGTTTGTATTCCTTTAATATCTACGGTGTGGGATATCGGTGGTTGTACGTGACGGATACGGGTTGTGGGCCTTGCATCTCTACATACACAGTATAGTTGTCTGTGTGCTCTATCCCTACCTGGAGAGTTAACAGTTAATAGTCTTTTGTTATGGGAGTGTAGCTTGGGCTGTTGTTAATTGGTTCCAATATCGTCTGCAGGTGGCCTTGCTGCATGTATACCCCTGTAACTTCTGTGGTATATCAGCGGCTATGTGTACGTGCGTAATTACGTGCATATCACCTGTGCATCTACTCCATTCGGTAATTACGCGTCGATACTGGGGTATAATTGGATTCTCCGCCTGGGCATTGGATATTCGCCCTACCTTCGTGGGGATGGTCTGTATTGTCTTATGTTATGTGTGACTGCATCTGCTATGCATGGGAACAAGTATGGTCTGCATTCATGTCACCCATGGATTGTGTGTGACAGGTGTAGTATTTGTTTCAACAAGTGGGTGTACCTGTCCTGCCGACGTATAATAACGGAGTATTGCATTCATAACTGTAACATGGCTATTGATTGCATTTCTACAATGCATGCAATTATGCAGCCGCCTTTAATTGTGTCCCCCACGCGATATGTTGTGGTTATGCAGATGTCATTGACCAACTGTATGTTTGTGCTGCTGTTACGGTTTGTATTCCTTTATTATGTACAGTGGGGGATATCGGTGGTTGTACATCACGGATACGGTTTGTGGGCCTTGAATCTCTACATAACCAGTATAGTTGTCTGTGTGTTCCGTCCCTACTTGGAGAGTTGACAGTTAATTGTCTTTTGTTATAGGATTGTTGGTTGGGCTGTTGTCATGTGGTGTCGGTATTGCCTGTGGGTGAGCTTGATGCATGTATACCTCCGTAACATCTGTGGTATATCAGCGGTTGTGTGTACGTGACAACTATCCCTTGTCATTCTGTCACAGATATTTGCAGTCATTGTGGTCCTGTTGTTGGGATAGCCTGTTAGCCAGTGGTTGCCACATATTCAGATGGGGATTGATTGTTTGACACTTGTAGAACACACAGCGGTGTTTACGGGCCGACACGTGGCCACGGTCAGTACTGGGGTAGCACATACGTATTTCCGCGGTACATACCTATTGCTGTGTGACTTTGCCGATGTATCTTATTGCAATTAACATATCGGTGTCATACATACAGGCATGACTATTACATACGTCCTTTCCATTTCATATGGGGTATATTCCTGTGCTACCATCTGGGACATTTTCACTTTGTATCATTCTACGTCGCGACACACCTAGCCAGGGTGGGGCTGTCACTACTACTTTGGGACTAGTAGTGTACATATGCCTGAGGCTAGTTTACCGTATGCCTACACCTAATATTCCGCTCTGCCTCTAACGTGGCACCAACATACACATGTTGCAGACACACACACATTACACTCACACAGCGACGCACACGGCACCCTCACCGCACATGTACACATACTACGGCACTCACGGGGACGGTTGCACACAGTACCTACGTGGACCACAACACCGGTGGCGGTGTCTACCTCTCCCTTCATATCATCATACTATTACACGCGCATGTACTGTTACAGTACTGTGGTCTGGCGATCTTTCCACCTCGCGGTTATGCATATCGGTATGTTACCCGTTCCATGGTTGGCGGTATCCTCTTATGTTGAACCTCCCGGATGTTCAGGTTGTCGTTTCACTATGTATACTATGTACAGATATCGTGGGTTACATCTCAGTCACCTTATATCCCTCTAATTCCCTGTCTTAACTGTAGTATATACATGTATATGTGTACATATATTTCTATATATATGTAATTATATCTATCTACGTATATATATATATATATATATATATATATATATATATACATATATATATATATATATATATATATATATATATATATATATATTTATATGTATACATCTTGCGGCGAACGTGGCAGGCATACAGCAATGCCATATGCTGTAGGACCTGCGTACTGTTCAGGTGTTGGCGTTACATGCTCCACTGGCTGTTGGGTGTACAGTGTTTGGGGGCTGCCTATGTTGGAGTCACACATGAGGCCACCCATACAGTACACTTTACAGGTGGTCATGTTTGTGTGCCGTCCATTTCACTGTGTGTGCAGGTAGGGAGGTGTCAGTCCATGGGGCCTACGCTGTCAGAGTATGTGCTATACGTTCCCTCTTTGCCAAGGCATAGGCATATTGAGTACGCCTCTGTCTGCCTACTGGGGCTGGCACAGTGTGTTCCTGGTCTGGAACCCTCTGTGCCTGGACTGACCTTGGCAGTTGTGGTGGGCTTTGTGGCCCTTCACCGTTATGTCCCTGCAGCAGCTGCTTCCTCAGGACCATATTATGTAGCATGGCACATACTATGAATATGTGGGCACATGTGCCTGGAGAGTACTGC
Organism: Protopterus annectens; assembly: GCF_019279795.1. NCBI lineage: Eukaryota > Metazoa > Chordata > Ceratodontiformes > Protopteridae > Protopterus > Protopterus annectens. Next base: position 279,544,957 of record NC_056734.1, read on the forward strand.
AAGGCTCCACCAGATGTATCCAAGCACCGGAACCGTGATTTCAGCATCCTGAACACACGCTCTATGATTATTCTGGTTTGTGCGTGTGCCTCATTATGGCGTTCTTGCATATGTGTGTGTGTGCATTTCTGATGGGAGTCATCATCCACGGCTCCAGTGCATAGCCAGCATCCCCCACGAGATGGCCTTGTGGGATGTCCCCCCCTGGCAAATACCCGGTACAGCTGTGAGGCATGCCAGATATAGGAGTCGTGGTAGCTTCCAGGGCTGCCAGCACACACATCCATGATAATGCCCTGAGCATTGCACACGACCTGGCAATTGATGGAGGGGAATCCCTTGCGGTTTATGTAGCGTCTACCCTGCTCGCCAGGTGGTGACTTGATTTGTATGTGCGTACAGTCTATCGCACCCAGTACCTCCGGGTATTGTGCCACACGGTGGAAGTGGCGCATATTGCTAGCCAAATCCTCCTGAGATCTGGGGAAGTATATATGCTCATTGGCATGTGGTAGCATGGCATCCAGGAACTGGTGTAGTACCCTGGATGCTGATGCCTGTGAGATGACCATTATATCTCCAGTTGGCCTTTGAAAGGTACCTGTGGCCAGTATTCGCAAGCTTACACATACCTTTGTGTCCACTGGGATGGGTTCCCCTCTGTTGTTTCTTGTTTTCAGGCGTGGCCGGCACAGCTCCACTATTTGCTGTAACGTGTCCCTGTCCACCCTGTAACGCTCTACTATCTCCAGGTCTTGTAGCCCCTGGTAGGTTACCCTTGGTCTGAACACTCTCCTTCTCCTCCGAGGCCTACGGTGGTTGTCGGCACCCTCCTCCACAACACCGTCTGTCTCTAACACGTGCTGATGGATCACAGCCATGGCAGCACCCAACATGTACATTTTAAAAGTTCCCTGTGTGTTTACACCTATGGTGCGGCGTTTGGGAATACACGGCTGTGTGTTGTGTGCATTCACACTTTATACTATTGTGCTGTGCACACCGATGATGTCATAGGGTGTGTTTGTACGGCCGTATCTGGGGGTTATCTTCCGTGTTTTACCGATGGAACTATAACGCTGTTGCCTTTGGTGTTGCATTACTCTTGCCTGCCATGGATTACCTTTCGACCTTCCCTTACTATTTCTGCACATTGCACCTACTTTTTTCCAGCATGCATCCTGCAGAGCACTGTCATGTGTACTTTCTGGGACATGGCATATCATGCGTTTTGTGTGCTGCCGCCGTTGTGCTGCCTGTCTGCTTTGCTCTGCTGTGTCAGGTCTTCTATCTTTGCAATCTGCTACCTCCCCTACTTTCTTTGCATTCATATGCCTCCCTATCCCGTTTTGCAGGTTTCTGCATGCAGAGTTGTCAGCTCCCGCCGATTGGCCTTCGTGGGTTGATTAGTGTTGATTAATCATTAGTACTCCAATTACACTTCTTCCGCATTTCCTCATATTCTTAACATCACCTTCCTGTTTCCGATGTTGTTTGCGGGTCGAGCGTCACATGACTACGTTAAGGGAACGTAGTCATCCTCGTGCACATGCACTTCTGCGCGCATTGTGTGCTCTCAGCTGAACTATTACCCCACACCCCAGTCCTGCAGCTGTGATTTGCGATGTACATCTCAGGTTTGCTGTGCTCCAATGTGCTTCCTGCTACGGTGGCACACCCCTCTGCAGATGACATGTATTCCCTGTAAGCCACTCCTCGGTGTATTACCGCTGTGCCGTTTGGTACAGCCTTACGCCGGCGGGGGATTTGCGATTCAGTATTATCTGCCTCATTTGCATGGCATTGACTACTAATTCATAGTTACCACGCCGAACACTGCCGTGAGTCCTTGGCAACCCTTGCACCGTGGTTGTGGCGTTCCATGCATACCATGGTGTATTATGCTGTGACCCTGCTGTGTATTACGCTGCTGTTTTATAACATTGTTATATTATTTCATTGTATTGCACCTTCCGCAAACATGTCCTAGGGTTCTGATGTGAGTTGCTGTGGACATGCCATTTAAGTTGTTATTTACATGTTGTGCATGTTTTCTTTTGACATTCTTTGTGTATTTCGCCATTGGCATATGGTAACAGTGTGACACCTGGGTCTGACTCTCTTCCGTTACTCCTATGTTCTGTTTGGGAAAATGTAAACCGTTTTTTTTTGGTTTACATTGCCGTGGGCTTATGCTACGCCTGCGCCACTTCGTGAATCGCTATATGCCTTCATTTGCATGGTGCAACACCGCACATGGGGTGTTTAGCATACCTACGCTGGGGGGCTGCGCAGATCCGGCACACGCCGGTAGTGCACATGGGATTGAATCATACCTGAATCGCTCGGCGGCCATATTTGGCATTGTAACGCCTATGCTATGCGTGCGCCTGGCGCAAGGTTCATGAATCCCGGGGTAAGATTAAAACTAGAAGAAAGAAAAAATACTTGCACAAGAAAAACTGTCAAAAGCTTCAAATGCAAATTTGTTTTCATTAAAAGAACAGATCTATGAAAAACATTATATAGACCAGGAAACTTTGGGCCATTTAAAAAAAGAAACAATTGAGGAAGTGCAAAAATAATGAGATTTTCAAAAGATATTAAAAAGAAACATGGCCATGGAAAATAAAGTGAGATCTGGGGTCTAGATTCGATCACCGAACATTCAAAATTTCGAGTGCTCTAATAGCGACCCGTTTTAGAAACAGTAAACCTAATTTTTTTCTAGGGAAAGAATTCTGTTGTCTGTTTCTGTTGCTTCGGTATTTTCAGCACTGTGGTGGAAAGTTACGGGTCGGGTTCAGGTAAGTGTGTGATTTTGTGGACATGAGGGTTAGGGCGGGTTAGGTGAGTTAGGGTTAGGGCACGGGTCACATAAGTGTGCAATTGTGTGGACGTGAGGGTTAGGGTGGGGTAGGTGAGTTAGGGTTAGGACGCTGGTGAGGTGACTGTGTGATAGTGACGGACCTTAGGGTTAGGGTTTGGGTTAAGGTAAGTGGATAGTTAGTGGTGTATGTATAGTTTAGTGTAGGATTAGATGTAAGAGTTTAGGTGTATGTGTGTGGATTGCTGTTTGTTTGGTGTGCTTATGTTGTGTGTATGTGTTTTGGAACAGCAATTTTTTCCCCTAGGAAAAAATTCACTGTTTTGTATGTTCGATGTTTTAAATTTTCCATTCATAAGGTTCGATATTAGAACACTCGAAATTTTGAACATTCGGTGTTCTAATATAGACCCTGACATCTGATATGGTGCAACATTTATTCAAAGGACATTCCAAATGAATCAATACAAAAAAGCAGCTCCAAAGATATTTGGATTGAAATAAAGGCACCTAGATATGTAAAATTTCACAATAGAAAAAATAAGATCACAAAGGGGGAATGTAGCATAGAAGATTAGTAAAGTAGAAGTTAAACAGATAGAAGCTGAAGTCATGGAATACCTGTGAAGTGAAGGATTTAGTGTAGAACATCTAAACAGGCTATATCACAGCATGATGGAACAATGAGTCAACAAAGTAAGGAGAAATAGGTGGAATGGGAGACATATGAAGCAGACATACAGACTTGGGGAAAAAAAGAAATTCAGTATGGTGCAATATTTATGCAAGGAGAAAGCAAAATTAATCAATACAAAAAAGTAGCACCAAAGGTATTTGAAGAGAAATGCAGGCAAAGGCATCTGAGTGTGGAAAATCTCAAAACAGAAAAAATAAGAAAACAAAGGAGGAAAGTAGAAAAGAGGATCAGTAATGGAGAAGTTGAAGAAATCAGTTCTGAAATTAGGGTTTACCTGCAAAGTGAAGGAGTTAGTGTAGAAAATCCATCTCTGGTAACCTTACACCATGATGGAACAAGAGTTCCCAAATTAAGGAGAAACAGGTAGAATGGGAACCATCTGATGACTTGCCACATGAAGATACTCTGTACTCTTCAGCAGAAACCAGTACAAAAGTTCAGTTGGAGTTGCCCATCAAGAGAAAGAGCAGTAAACTGTGGCAACTTTGATGCAGTCAATATTGTGAAATGACAGGCCAGTGACCTCCTATATGAAAGAGCGACAGATGATGCAGGATGCAGCTGAAGATAATATGTCACAGGAAGATATTATGGAACTATCTGTAGAATGACCACAGGGCACAAAAACAATGTGCTCTCAGTTTAGAAAAAAAATTATCTAAGGGAAGAATTGCTTGACTTAATAGAGATGGATAGACATATAAAGAAATAGATTAAAGAAGGTCAGAAAGACTTAAAATGTTATGAGTCTGATAAAACAAATGAACACAGTAATCAAGACTATAAACAGAAATTTGTGAGATATTACAGAAGTTAATAAGACATATTCCGCTGTGGCGACCCCTAACCGGGAAAAGCTGAAAGACACAAACAAACTGTGCAGCTAAATTAATAACATAAAATCTCACCACAAAACACTGGAAAGTAAGTGAAGAAATCAAATGCCATCATGAAAGTACTGAATAGAGAAAACTATAAAGCAATTAAGAGGAGATATATCACTGTTAGAAGAGTATGGGGGGGACAGATCAACAAAAATACTTAGAATGATAGACATGATAAAAGCAATGTATAGTATCAGAACAGACCAGGATCTGTCATACACTATTGCAAATAATAAACTAAAGATATCAGTAGAGGTAGAAAAACTTAGAAGATATGCAGATGAAATCTGCAATGGAAAAGTACAAAATAAGCAATTCATTCATGATCAAAAAGTTTTATAGAGAATTTGGAAACAAAGCAAAAGGAGTAGAAACACCACCAAAAAAAGAAGACATAGACAAGTTTTGGACGAATATCTATAAAGATCATACGGAACATAATGAAGATGTTTACTGGATAGAAGAAGTAAAGGAAACAGAAAGAAGTCCAAATGTACAGGATATGAAATATGATGAAGTAACAGCTAGAGAAATTGAAACAAAATTAAGAAAAGCTCCTAAATGGAAAACTCCAGGCCCAAATGCAGTAGCTAACTTCTGGCTAAAAGTATTAACATCTTTATATGAAGATTTAGTCATGAGTAAGAACTGCTTATATGCTTATCCTGAACAGGCACCAACCTGGTTACCAACAGGAAAAATGATACTCCTCCTTAAGAGTGATCCTGCAAGCTATCCTAAAAACTATAGACCAATAATTTGCCTTCCAGCGATGTATAAACTGTATACTGGAATTGATGCTGACAATTTATAGCCATTTAAAAGAAAACTCATTCATGGCAATAGAACAGAAGGGTAACAAAATAAAGTCATATGGAGCAAAGGACCATTTGTTGTTAAATTAAGTCATAATGGAGAGTTGTAAAAAGGGGAAGAATCTAAGTATTTCATGGATAGCTTATGTAAAAGCAATTAACAGCATTACACATTCATGGATAAAGGAGTACTTCACAAATGTATAAAATACACAGTACATCAATCAGTTACATTACAGCAACCATGAAACAGTGGAAACCACTTTGCAGCTATACCGTGATAAAGAACAAATTATTATCCCAAGGATAAAAAAGGTGTGTGTGGGGGGGGGGGGGGTTATTCCAGACTGAGCTGCGGTTACTGCTGCTCTTTTGGTTTCCCTTTAACCCATTAAGCTGTATACTTAACAGATGAGGGCATGGTTACTTTTTGGCTTCAAGAAAACCACAAAGTGTAAAGACTTATCTTCTTTGTGTGGATGATTTAAAACTGTATAGCCTATCAGATGAGTTGAAAGCACAACAAGTGGTCAAAACTTTCCCAGATGATATAAGAATGTCATTTGCTCTTGATGAATGAACAAAAGCAACATTTAAAGCAGGAAGGCTGCAGCACTAAGAAAATATCACTTTGGGACAGGAATGTGATAAAAAGGAACGTGAGCAGGAGGGAGTGTATAAATATTTAGAAACTGATGAAGAATTGACACTAAAACATGAACAAATGTGAACAGAACTCAGTAAGGAATATTTTAGAAGATAAACATTAATACTCAAAACAGCTCTGACATCTCGGAGCAAAGCCCAAGCTGTAAAACAATTTGCTTTTCCTGTTCTGACTTGCAGTTTTGAGGTGACTAACTGGCCCCAAAAGATACGGTACAAGAAAACAAGAAAAATGTTTCATGTTTATCAAATGATATATAAAAATCAGTATGTATACCAAGATTATTCCTGGGATTCAAGAAGTTCAGCGCAAGGACAGTTTTAGCCTTCTGCCGAGCGCCCTCACTACAGATGGTGCAGCAGCGCCATATAAATATATATGAGGGCGTGCCGCCGCACCCTTGACGGGCACAGGAAATGTATGCGAGTGCCAGGGGGCATGTACAAGTGCTCTAAGGAGGAGTAAACATGACCTGATAGCTGCACAACCTACTATGCCTACTAGTAGAACCTGCCTCTAATAGTAATTCAGTAATTCAGTGTCCATGGATACCAAAATGTATGCTAAAGCATACAAGAGTGTACACGAACAGTGAAATAAAATTGAAGTAATAAACCCACAAGCACGTAGTAGAATGTTGAGCCCTGTCCCTAGAACTTTCACAGTTAAATTCCCTGTGTCCCTATTATACATTTGAATTGCTGCAATATCGAAGGTGTAAGCAAAGAGCAGATTGTTTGAGCGTCTCTGCCCTCCTCCAAGCATAGCTTACACATCAAATTCATTAAAATGGAGAAAAACATGCAAAATCAATGTAAATGTCAATAGTGTAGTGTTTAGAGCATCTGCCTAATGCACAAGGCATTCACGGTTCGAGCCCAACAATAGCACATAACATTTTTCATTATGGAATGAATGTTGTTTTGCTGTAAAACCGACATAAGAGTATCGCATGAGATATTTAACTAAATGTCATTCAATCAAAGTGGCACTGTCATAATGAATAAGGCACTAGTAAGCAGCTGTAAGCACAAATAAGCAGCAGTAAACATATATAAGTGCCAGTAAGCAAGTCTGAGTGCACCTGCATGGGTCTAAGCAGTGCCCAGCAAAGGAAATGTATACAAGTATGTACAGATATATATGAAGAAAGAACGACGTAGCAATAAAGCATACAAAAGGAATGAGAAGGGAATCAACAGCAACCCCAGTATTATATAGTGCTGGCAGCGTATGTCATATCAAGCTGGGCAGGAGTGAGCAAAGCACTACTACTCACACCACAGGCAGGATATTAACAGTGGGAGTAACATTGTTGATCTGCTAAGTCTACTTTACACACAGAGGGTAGTCCCTGGTGGGACTATCCAAAAATTGATAGACTATTTGGCCATCTGACCATTACAAAAGCAAGGGAAGGCATGTTCAAGGACTAAATGGTGGGACAGCCTGAGAACACATGGGCTGGGACAACATACGTGTAGGGCCCCTAATGCTCGGGAGAGGGCAATGTGTGGAGGTGTGTCATGGCTGCGATAGCAACTGGACAATGGATGGTATGCGTGTATGTTGAACTCGGGTGGGGTGAAGGAACTATGGGTATGAAATTATGGATCCAGGCGTGCCAGGGTTGGATGGGCTGGTTCTAATTGGACCGCCTGTGGAGGTCAGTGAGTTCATTATAAGTATATATGCATACACACATGCAAACATCTATATGTAGAAGTACATTCTCTGTAACACATTCATTCCATTTGCAGACATAAATAACATGTATGTGCCCTCACAAACCTCGACAGTTGATAGAATAATAGGTTGTGCATAAGAGGGAAGGGACGAAACTGCTAAAATGCAGAAGTGTGTACAATGTCCAAAAACAGTGCTGTGCTGAAAAAATCAAATGTGAGGACTTTCCCACACATGGAATCATTCCTGTGATCTGCCTGCTATATGCATACACACATGCAAACATCTATATGTAGAAGTACATTCTCTGTAACACATTCATTCCATTTGCAGACATAAATAATATAAATGTGCCCTTACAAACCTCAACAATAGATAAAATAATAGGTTGTGCATAAGATTGAAGGGATGAAACTGCTAAAACTCAGAAGTGTGTACAGTGTCCGAAGTCAGTGCTGTGCTGAAAAAATCTAATGTGAGGACTTTCCCACACATGGAATCATTTCTGTGTTCTGCCTGCTACGGCAACGCCAATTACTAAACCGGTCTGTTTGTAAAAGACATACGCTGAACACATACATAATTAGGCTCCCATGTGTAACGTGTGCTTTACCACATAGTCATACTTATTAATTTATTGTAGTGTCATGTTAACGGGAGTAAGGATGTAATGAAATATAGAGTCTAATCTTGACATAAAGACATGCGTGTCCCATGTGGGAGAACCCAAAAATTGTGAATAGTGTCCTTTTGGTCGCTCTTGTCACCAATGTTTGTGGACTAAAGGTTTGGGAGTACTGAGGATACGTGGAGTGAGTCAACCAATGGGATGGGTCTACAGGAGTAGGGAGTGGCCAATGTGTAGTGGTATGGATATACCGCTAATCCAACTGGAGAATGGATGACTGCAGAGTTAGGGAGGCATTGGGGTGGGTGTTTGGGGAACCAGTAGCCATGTATATATGGGTATATATGCAAATGAAGCCGCACAGCAATAGTGTATTGGTTAGAGCAACCGCCTAACGAACAGACATTCCTGATTCGAATCCCACTGCATCACATACCATTTACCATCGGTAATCTGTACATGAATATATTTCGACATCTGTCCGCTGTATAACCTGCAAAATAACAATTAAAAGTGAACTGGAGTGAAGTGTCAGTGTCATAATGAATAAGGCAATAGTAAGCAGGTTTAAGCATATATATAAACACCAGTAAGCATGTGTAAGTGCGTTTGTGTGGGGTATGCATTGCTTTACAGAAACACACACACACACACACACACACACACACACATATATATATATATAAAACTATACATATTTTATATATATATATATATATATATATATATATATATATATATATAGTTGCAGACATATACATATACATATTATAAACCACAAAAACAGTTCCTTAAAACTACAAAGCTGAAAAAAGACCAGTAGTATCTTGTTCTTCTATTCACCAGACGTATTTTATTCCAAAATAAAAATCTCTTAGCGCCTCGGCCACAACCAGCCTTTACAGAGTAAAATTCTTTTCTTTTAAAATTTCCTTTTATACATTAACATCACCAATTAATTACCTTCAATTAATGAATTTCATTCAACTGACTAAAAATCAAATAAACTTTTCTTAAAGCTAAAATATCATTGAATAAAGCTTTGCCAATTACATTCTTTATTCAAACCATTATGTTGCAGGGTATTGTATTTAATAATAAAAATAGATTCCTTTTTTCTAAATGAATGTTTTAACATTTCAACACTTCCAAAATATTGTAAAACCTGCTCTAAAACTGTTACTTTTAAGTTCTTAATATCACCTAGATGTACTTTGTTAAAATGTTCTGCTATGGGACTTGTAACTTTGTTTTTCTTTATATCCCTAACATGTTCTTTTATTCTTTCACTTAGGCTTCTTTTAGTTTCACCTATATAGTATTTATTGCATGAACATCCTATGGCATAAATAATTCCTATACTTGTGCAAGTAAAAATCCCTTGAATCTCAAACTTTTTTCCTTTTATTTTCTCAAAAGTTGTTGTTATATGTTGGCAAATAGAACACTTTCCACAAGGAAAGGTTCCAAATTTTATTAGACTCTTGGTAATTCTTTCTTTTGGTTTAAAATATTTACTATGAACCAAGAAGTCTTTTAGATTCCGTCCCCTTTGAAATGAAAACCTCAATTCTATTTGAGAAAGTGATGGAACCTCTTTTTTCACCTGTTTCCAATACCCCCTTATTAACTCATTAAACCTGTCTGAAAAAAGGGTGTATTTGGAAACTAAAAACAAAAAATTATTCATTGATGTTTCATTTATATTTTTATAATTCCCTATATTTTTGTTGTGTGAATTTTGAGTCCTCACCTCCACATTACCATAAATTTTGGCGTAACTTCATCTTGGTTGTAACTTCTACTTACAAACAAAGCTACAGCTTTTTTAGCTTCATTCCATGATTCATTTTCATCACTACATAGTCTTTTTATCCTTAGTAATTCTCCATAAGGAATGGAAGTTAAAGTATGATATGGATGACAGCTACTAGCATGCAACATCCAATTAGCTTGATTAAATTTTCTACGTATACTGGTTTTAATCTTCTTTTTTATTCTTCCTTTTAGGGTAATGTCCAAAATATTTACCTCTAATCCTACTTGTGCTCCATCAAATTGAATTTCATATTTACTTTTATTAAGGTATTGTAGAAATTCTGGTACCTTGTCACTTCCCCCTTGACATACAAATATTAAATCATCTATGAATCTAAAATATTTAATAACATGATTTCTATAAAATGTGTTTCTATATATATGTACATTCTCCACTAGCCCCATAAACAAATTTGCATACACCGGGGCAAAAGCTGCCCCCATTGCTGTACCTTTATTCTGTTTGTATAGGCTTCCTTTGAATTCAAAAATATTGTTCGTTAGACAGAAATGTAATAATTCTTTGATGTAGTGAGTTCTAGGATTATCACCTAGAAAATGTTGTATTGCTTCTATACCATAATAATGTTGTATATTTGTATATAAACTAACTACATCTGCTGTTATAAAATACGTATCCTCTGTCCAAACAATTCCTCTATTTTTTTCAAAAAATCAAAGGAATCTTTTATGTAAGATGGCAACTTCAGTACTTCTTTTAGTAAAAATTCATGTAAGAAACAACTCAGATTCTGTGTAAAATAACCTATTGCTGAAACTATAGGACATCCCAGGGGTTGTGACAAGTTTTTATGAATTTTGGGAACACATAAAAATCTAGCTACAGTATTCTCTTTAGTTGTAAATTTATTTGTCACGTCATTAACTGTAAAATAATGTAATCTAACCCCCTTCTTTAGTAACATCTGAAAATCATACTGTGCTTGAATTAAAATACTTTCATTCACTTTACTGTATACAATTTCATCATTTAAATGTTGCATGCACATTTTATAATAATCCAAAGAATTCATCACCACCAATTTGCCCCCCTTATCTGACGGCTTGAATACTAGTCTATCATTAGTACTCATCTGTTTCAATTTCATCCATTCCAATTTAGTCAAATTATATTTTTTCCATGTACTTTCAAAGTCATCCATTTCTTTCTCTAATATTAATTAAAAGCATTAAAAAAACACTGTATATGAACATTTCTAAATGGAGGCATGAAAGTGCTTTTCACTAATATTTTAGTTGTATCAAACAAACAATATGCATTATTTTCTGTCCCAGAATCGCAAGAATAGAAACTACCATCACTACTTAAGTCTGCTTCCATTTCTGGAACACTATTATTCTGATAACCATAGTTAGAAAAATAATCTTTTAAATGCATTTTGTGTACTAATTTAAACATTTCGCCTTTCACTTCATACAGTCTAGGTAAAACTATCAGAATAAACTTTAAACCTTTTTGTAAAACTGACATTTCAGCTTATCAAAAACATAATTAGACAGATTTACAACATATTGATCTGTATTAATACATTCTACCTGGTTAATTTGTCCATTTGCTTCGTTTGTATCGGCCCTGTCCTGGGTCTCTATAATTATCTTGTCCTTGCCAGGTACATTTCTTGGTTCCATTATTCTGATCATTGGAGCCTTGAAATGTTCTCTGAAAGGACTCAGCATTATTGGGTCTAGGTAAGCCTGGATATTCTTGGTGTAATGCTTCTTCTTCCTCCATGGAAGATGCCCCGCTTTCACCTGATTGAAAACTGATTTTTATACTGCCCGGATGTATTCTTCTCTATTTGAAAACTGACGTTTCGTTGTTTGGGTTGTTGATTGGTTGAAAGCACAAAGGCTTTCTTTCGTTCATAATCCCTTAACTCTCTGAAGTTTTTTCTTCTTCCGATTGATTAAATCTTTTTCATAAGATGAAAGTCGATCATTGATGTTTCCCAGAAAAGATTCTAATGCGGAATTTGATATATATATATATATATATATATATATATATATATATATATATATATATATATACATATGTGTGTGTGTGTGTGTGTGTGTGTGTGTGCGTGTGTCTGTGTAGATATACACAGATATACAGCTATGATAGGAAACAGCACACAAGAATGACATATGCTCACAGGCTATGCCAATGGAAGTGAGGGGCCCAAGCAAGAAACATGAAACACGTAGCATAACCTTCCACCCCCCCCCCCAGCCGGACACGGGAAACATACACACAAACCTGCAAACAATGTAAATAGTACACTGCTCCCCAGACCACAGGCAGGATACAACCGGGCGAGTACACAGTGCACCCGTGAAATCTAATCTTGGAACACAGATAGGAGCGTCCCTTGCGGGACACCCCAAAAATTGACAAGACCAAAAGAAGGTGATACACTGAACATTCCAGCTGGGGTGTATACATACCAGGAATACAAGGGTGGGAAAGCCTGATGACCCATTTGTTGAGACAATTGTATGACATGGGTCCCATGAAGTGGAGAGGGGCAGTGTGTAGTGGTGTGTTCAGAACCGACCAGGACCTAGAGTAAGGATGGGTGCTGTAGAGGAGGTGCGGGTGGAGGAACTATGGGTAGCTAGTTATGGGCCTAGGTGTGCAGGTGATTGCTGATGTGGGCCTATATGGACAGCCCCAGGGATGTAAGCAAATGTGTTCATTGGGCAGTGGCGTCACCCAATGAGCAGCCACACCCACTACGAGTACCACTGCAGCAAAGTGTAATCTATATGGCAAGGAACAGAATAACCAGATGTAGATGTATATATGTAGAGGTATGTGTGTGTGTATATCTACCCATAGCGACATAGAGATAAACCTCTCCCTCTCCGTTGTACAAATGTATACATACAGAGACAGAATACATATACATGCCCACATATAGATATATACATATGCAGACACCCATAAACCCATATGTTGTTAGATATATATATATATATATACATATATATATATATATATATATATATATATATATATATATATATATATATGTGTGTGTGTGTGTGTGTGTGACTGTAAATATACACATGTATATAGCTAGAATATAATACAGCAGTTACGAATTACATATGTTCACAGGCCATGCATATGGGGGTGAGGGGTCCAATAAAAATATGTGTAACACATAGCATCAACCCCCCCCCCACAGCTAGGCCAGTGAGACAAACAGACACACAATAAAAGTAAACACACCACTGCTTCCCAGACCACCGGCAGGATACTACCAGAGGGAGAGACCTGCCAGGTCTAATCTTGAAACAAAGACATTGTTGTCCCTTGTGGGACACCCAAAAATTAATGATCATTGGAGTCAGTCCCAGCAATGATTCATCAAACCAGGCTGTAGACGTACACGGACCAGTAGGTTGTGCAAGCCTGATAACCCATGGGTCGACACAACGTACGACATGTATCCCGACATGCGGTAAGTGAGCATTGTGTCGTGGTGTGTTTATACCTCACCTGCACCCACAGTAAGGATGAGTGCTGTAAAGGAGGGGCAGGTGTGGGAACTATGGGTAAGCAATTGTGGGCCTAGGCATGCAGGTGTTGGCTGGCGCAGTCGTATTAGGACTGCCCTGAGGATGTAAGTAATATTCCGAAATGGGCATAACTGACACCCATACCTCTAAACCCCTAAGAGCAAATCCACTGAACAGAACATAAACCATTGGGGGAACAAATAGGGACCATACCTCTGAACTGTCCCCGATTTCCAGGGACGTCCTTGATTTTGACTCAAATTCTAACTCTGTCCCACTTAATCCCTCCTAAAACTAGTGATTTTGGAGAAAAGGGGGTGAATTACACGTAATAAATAATGACAACAATTAAGAGTTATAAACATCATTTACCTCAGAAAATGTGTATGAATTCATATGCTCTGAGTCTGTCAATGTGTCAGGTTAATAGCACTAATAATTTAAATGTGTCCCTGATGTTGTTATGATGTGTCCCTGATTCAGTTGATATTTGTCCCCAGTCATTTGAGAGGTCTGGTAGGGGCAGAAAGCACATATTCCACTTACAACCTTAGAAAGATGATAAAATATTAGGTATGCAGTAGCATGACTCGGCTGAAGGATGTGGGTTCCAAAACCCAATTACTTGTTTGTATTGAAGAGTGTCATTTCCCATGTATTAGCCAGACAGGTGCAGATTGTAAGAGGAACACACCAACAATGTGAATCAAACTCTGGACAGGCCACGGATTCTGTACAGTCGAATGGCATGCTTTTGCCTAATGGGCAGACATTCCCGATACTGTAGGCATGTAATCCGATGTAATAGGCATCACAAGGTAATATCGTAGTCCTCACTCCCACCCAGGGGCATGAGTGTCAGATGCAAACACCAAATGCAGTGCATTTGCAAGTGCGGGAGCAAGTGGGTGTACGCCTGTTTGGCTGCCAGTATGTGAGTATTACACTGGTGAAGCAATGTAGAGGCTAATGAGTGTAAGAAACTGTAACTGGAGGTTAGCATTGCTTAGCTCCATGCAAACCCACGCACACCCACTCACAACTGCTTTAATGTGCCTTAATCACTCGGTATCCAACGGCCTTGTTCTGCCCAGCAATAAAATAAAAGGCCTCTGCATCACATGCACCTGGAACCTTTAGGAGTCATGTGCATGCCAGGATTGAGTGCCTGAGAGACAGGGGTGAGGACAACTGGAGTATGTTGTGATGCATATTAAAAGGGTTACATGTGTCCAGTGCACACGTGTGAAATGGACAGCTATGTATGGGGCAAATGTTGTTCTAGGAAATGATTGGCCTTTTGTTTCCGTAGGGTGAGAGTGGGATGTGGGGGAAGGAGAATAGATATGCTCATGGAGGATAGGTTGGGTAGGATGACAGACAAGACAGCTTACAGGGTCAGTATATGATACGTGGGGGGATACACCTTGGACAGGGAGGGGTGTTCAGCAGTCACAAGCCCATGAGCCCCCAGATGTAAACAGTGGGATGGAGGTCCCCAGCCATGGACAGCCACCACTGCACCAAAACAGCTGCAAAGGTGGCTGTGCTGTGGGCTGTCTAGGAGGGGCAGGCTCACCCTGTAAATGTAACACTCTGCCCTTGAGCTGGCGTATCTGGCCTTGAAACCCCTTACTGAGCCCCCTACGCACCACATCCAGGATTCTATGACAGCAGAACCAGGAAGCAACGTGGTGCACGTACGGCAACTGCATGGCTGTAAAGTCAGCACATTAGAGTACAAAAATAGCCAGCAGAAAAGGTGGAATACAAAAGATTTAATATAAAAAACACATAGCTAGGTAGAGGGTAGTAAGCCCAACTACCTGTCTCAAACCAGTTTTGGCTATGATAGCCTTCTTCAGTGAGTTAACAAAAACACATAGTAACCATTCATATAGGTATATTTATATATATAGTAACATAAAGGCAGTTCATTGGTGCATTAGAATTGGTCATTAAGACCAGGTGGGAATAAAGCCCCTAATTTAATGATCAATTTACGTTCCTTGAAATGAAGTAAATCATGCCATCCTGATTTATCCCTACATTTACCTACAATGCAATCAATAACAGTAAAATAAAAAGAAGCAGAGTTATGTTTACAGACATGTTTAAACAGAGCATTGTTAGGATGCCTGTTTCTAATGTCACTAAGATGCTCCCTAATCCTGAGGTGAAAAGGCCTGGAAGTTTGTCCCACATAAAATGAGGAGCATGAACATGTGACTAGATAGATGACCCACTCTGTACTACAGTTAGCCCAGAAGTTGATGTTGAAAACTTCCGACGTATTGCGACTACTGAAATCCCTCGTATGTTGGACTTTGTTGCAATAAGTACAGTGGCCACATGGTATACAACCCAACACTGGGCCACCTCTCAGTGTATGTTGAGTGGGGACAATGGAACTAGGACCAAACAGGCTAAACAGGGATCCCAATGTCTGTCCTCTTCTGAAAGAAAAAGAGCATCTGTCCCTCAAAAAAGAGTGTAATCTCTCCTCAGCCATCAAAATGTTCCAGTGTCTATTAATGATATTCATAAACCCACGTGTATTGCGTCCATATGTGATTACCAGATGAACCAGAGAATTAGATAAATCTGTATGTTTGTCCTTGTATTGTAACAAGTCAGTTCTATGCTGATTGGAAACCCAATGACAAGCAGTGCTAACAGTACCTGAGGGGTAACCCCTCTCACAAAACCTGTGTATTAAATCATCCCTGGTAGTCTCAAATGTTTGTTAGCTCGAGCAGATCCTTTTGACTCTGAGGAATTGTGATTTGGGGATATTCTGGATGATATGTCAGGGGTGGAAGCTTGTAGCATGTAAAAGTGTTATATTCAGGAAATTTCCTGAAAACCTGAGTGGCTAGGGTGTCATCAGGATTTCTGCTAACCTCAACATCAAGAAAAACAATCGTCAATGTATGGAAAGTTACTTTAAACTCAATTCCCCATGCATTGTCATTGAGATAGCCAATAAATTCCTGTAGATAAGTTTCATCTGACTTCCACACCAACCAACAATCATCCAGATATCATCTCCAAATATCTAATTCATCCATATATAGATTATGACTAGAGTCATAAATCATAACCTCCTCAATATAAGCCATGAAAAGGTCCGCATAAATGGGTGCAAAAGAGGCACCCATTGCTGTGCCTTTGACCTGCCAAAAACATTGGTCCTGGAAGTAGAATATGTTACTGGTAAGAACATATTCAGCCAGGCATACTAAAAAAGTATTAAAGCCTGGTTGGTATAAACCAGATCTTCCCAACCAAAAATCCAAAGCCTGCAAACCTGCCCAATGTGGAATGTTTGTGTGTAGAGAGGTTACATCCAAGGTACATAACAGCCAATGGGGCTCCAATTGCATGTCACAAATAATATCCAAGAATTGAGTAGTGTCCTGAATTCTGGCCCGTATCAGGGGTAGTAGTGGTTTCAGATAGTGTGTCAAATATTCAGACAGAGGTTCAGTAATAGACCCTGTCCTGATACAACTGGTCTTCCAGGGGGAAATCTAGCACCCTTATGTATTTTGGGTAAAAGTATTGTTTACACGGAGATGAAACTAACAACTGATGTCTAACTGACTCTGTAATGATGCCCTCTTCCTGAGCCTGTATCCGAAATGAATCAATTTTGGTCTTAAAATGACTAGTTGGGTCCAATGGCATAGCCATATAATATTTGTTATCCCCCAATTGTCTCGCTGCTTCTATATTATAGTTGACACAATCCTGAATCACTACCACCCCACCTTTATCTGCTTGTACAATAACAATTTCTTTGTTGTTCTTAAGTTCCCCTATACATTGTACCTCCTCTTTAGAGAGGTTATTGTATGATACCTGAAAATCCCTGAGGTTACAATGTAAATCCTTCAGGACATTAGCTTGAAAAGTGGATACTAAGTGTGACATAGGTGGAGTTAAAAGAAGATTTTTTGAATCTAAACTCTGGAACTTCCTGAATAGTGTCATTTTCAGAAAACAATTTCAAATTGAGCAAACAACATAAATTGACCACATCCTGTGCTAAAGTGTATTCTTGAACAAAAAAGCCGGGGACAAAATGAAGCCCTTTATTAAGAATGTTAATTTGTAAATCAGTAAGGTGTACAGATGAAATATTGTGTACATTCATACTATTTGTTAATCTTCTATCATCAGTTGTAACAGACCTTCCAAACCCTCCACAGGTTTGGCATTTTTTATGCTTCCTACCCCCTCGTCTGTACCTGAACCCAAAGGGTGTGACAAACTCCTTCTTTTGGGATCAGGTGAGGCATCTGTGTGGTTGCCCTCCCCTTCAGTACTGGAGGATGTCTCATCCCCTGATGTGTAGTTCAATGACTCCGACCTACATTTCAAAATGGATTTGGGTCTTTTTCTCTTGGGGGCCAAAGGTTTGTTGCTTGGAAGCCTAAAGGTGACATTCCTAGGCATATCAAATGGTTATAGAACTGACTTGTTACAATACAAGGACAAACATACAGATTTATCTAATTCTCTGGTTCGTCTGGTAACCACATATGGACGCAATACATGTGGGTTTATGAATATCATTAATAGACACTGGAACATTTTGATGGCTGAGGAGAGATTACACTCTTTATTGAGGGACAGATGCTCTTTTTCCTTCAGAAGAGGACAGACATTGGGATCCCTGTTTAGCCTGTTTGGTCCTAGTTCCATTGTCCCCACTCAACATACACTGAGAGGTGGCCCAGTGTTGGGTTGCATACCATGTGGCCACTGTACTTATTGCAACAAAGTCCAACATACGAGGGATTTCAGTAGTCACAATACGTCGGAAGTTTTCAACATCAACTTCTGGGCTAACTGTAGTACAGAGTGGGTCATCTATCTAGTCACATGTTCATGCTCCTCATTCTATGTGGGACAAACTTCCAGGCCTTTTCGCCTCAGGACTGGAGAGCATCTTAGTGACATTAGAAACAGGCACCCTAACAATGCTCTGTTTAAACATGTCTGTAAACATAACTCTGCTTCTTTTCATTTTACTGTTATTGATTGCATTGTAGGTAAATGTAGGGATAAATCAGGATGGCATGATTTACTTAATTTCAAGGAACGTAAATGGATCATTAAATTAGGGGCTTTATTCCCACCTGGTGTTAATGACCAATTCTAATGCACCAAAGAACTGCCTTTATGTTACTATATATATAAATATACCTATATGAATGGTTACTATGTGTTTTTGTTAACTCACTGAAGAAGGCTATCACAGCCGAAACTGGTTTGAGACAGGTAGTTGGGCTTACTACCCTCTACCTAGCTTTGTGTTTTTTATATTAAATCTCTAAGGACACTAGCAAAGTTACAAAGGAGCAGATAACTTCCAATATTAAAGACACAGCCAAGTTGGGACTTTCCAGTTCTTGCGGGCACAACGACCGCATGTTTAACAGCAACGCTAGTGTCCGTTCTACTCATGGTACTCAGCCTGTTGAATCTGGAGCGGCATCTAAGCGCAAAACTACTAATACTTCAACTTGCCGGCTCAATTCTACTTCGGAAAGTTTTTCCGAAGGTATTTTTTCTACAAAGCGTAAAACTACCTTAGTGGACAGTGCTGATATTGATTTACCAGCTGGTCAGTGTGCGATACCTAATATGGAGGGTAACCGAATGGACTCTACAGGTTTCACGTTTGACTTCTCCATTTACGATTTTGAAGAAGACGATGACATCATGTTGCGTACTGGGACTAAGCATAAGCATGTTAAGCCTGTTAAGACCTATGCCCATTCAGTAGATGCTATTATGGCTAACAAAGGTACTGAATTTAAATCCAATACTTATAAAAAGACCAAGGAGGACAATAGTAATTGTTATAATCTGAATAATTTTTTAAGCAGTGACTGTAATTTTGATGATTTCAACAAGGGGAAGGATGGGTTCCCCATCAAAAAAGGTGTTAATAATTTAGCTTTAAAGGACAAAATTTACAAAATGGGAAATTTAATGTGCAAACTGGACAACATTAAAATTGAAAATGCTTATTTACATAAATGTTTAATTTTAAAGGTAGTCCCAATGGGACTACGTTTTTTTAAAGTACCATTAGGAATTGAAATTAATGATGCTGTTATAAAAGATTTTAATGAATTCTTTGATGAGTGTGGTTTTAAGTTTATGAAGATGTTAATTAAGTACAATGATGAACTACTATTGCAACTTATAAGTGAGGTTGAAAAATTGAATGTAGAGACAGAAGGTGATTTACTGTTTGATGAATGGAATAATCTATATCGGAAACAATTTACGATTGTCGAAAAGAAATCTAAATTAGTTCATGAAAGAAAATGTAAGAAAATCAATAGGGACATTGTGCAGTACAAGGATAATAGAGTATACAGATGGAAAATTGAAGGGGGTATTAAGACTGATAGGCCTATGATGCATGATGATCAGTTCTACAGACATGAGGGTGCGAACAGAGTTGAAGGGGTACGACATTTAGAAGAAGCGAACTTTGAATTTTATGACAATCAGGAATGGCATAAACAAAATTTTCAGAGGAATTGGAACCCTCAGTACTGGAAAAAAGCAGGATACAGGGCGGGGAATTTCAACCGTGGTCAGAATCAGCAACAAATGAAATACAGGGGGACCAAATGGAATTGATACCAAACACTAACAACATTAAGAAAGATGACATAGAGAAAATTGTTACAAAGAAGGACAATGGGACAAATAAATTTGATGAGTTTAAAGTTTACAACTTTACTAATTTTAAAGTAGATGAAGTCCATCATAAGTTATTATCTAGAGGAATGAAGTTTATTCCTACCCCAAAATATGATTTGGTTGACCATTTGATTGAAACCAAATTATACACACATAAACTTAATTTATCTGTCATGTTTCAAAATAAAAACAAAAACAAACAAGTAATAGATGGGGATGTTAAATTGTTAAAACCTAAAAGTACATTTGTTCCGTACATGAATCCTGTGGTGGAGCTGTTTGAAAAACAAGTCCACAGAGACCTTTATAAGCTTGCTGACACAGTGAAGAATATTAGAAATAGGGACAATTTGTCCAAAGAAGAAAGAGTAGAGTTAACCAATTTGAGAAACAACAACAATATACGTATCATGAAGCCTGACAAGGGAGGGGGGATTGTTATATATGATCAAATGGAATATATTTTGAAGTTACATACTATCCTTACTGAAACAGGCAGCTATACAACGGTTTCACTGAATGAAATCAATATTGCCTATCAGAGGATTAATTCCTATTTGGAAGAATTCTGGATCGATAACCGTATAAACAATGATTTATACAATTATTTAAAGGTGCAGTATCCAAAAATGGCGATACTGGTGGGTATCCCAAAAATACACAAAGATCCAGTCAATCCACCCTTCAGGCCAATAGTGTCAGGCAGTAGGGCAAAAACCTTTCCATTAGGTAAACTGGTTGATGTTTGGCTTAAAGATATATACAAGGGTATTCCCCACCTATTAAAAGATTCTTGGGACTTTTTAAGAAAATTTCCCATATGTATTGAAACTAGCAATCTTTATTATGTGACTATTGATGTCATCGACTTATTCTCCTGTATACCCAGTAGACAAGGTTTAGAGATGTTTTGTGAAAGCATAAGAAAATACACCAACTTTGACTGGGATAAAACATGTCTGATTATGGATTGTATGTCTCTTGTATTGGAGAATAATTTTATATTATTCGAAGGAGAATATTTTAAACAATGCAAGGGGGTGGCAATGGGTTCAGCTAGTGCCCCAATTTATGCTAACCTTGTAATGCTGAATTGGGAAGAAGAAATCCTTTTTAAAAGTGTACATGTTACACATATATCCCATTACACCAGATTTCTGGATGATATTTACATTCTATGGAAAGGTAACATTAATGAACTTAATGATTTTATAACCTTTATCAATAACAGTAGTGACTTTTTGAAATTCACTTATACTATCAGTAAGGATGGGTTACCTTATCTTGATACTATTGTCTCACATGACGAGAAAGGTTTTAAATCAAACATTTATAGAAAGAACACTTTCTCCAATGATTATTTACAATATGACAGTAATCACCCTAGGAAGATGTTGCGTAATATTTTTAAGGGTCAATTAATTAGAGCGGCCAGAATGACATCAAGATATGAAGAAATGATAGCCGAGGTTGATTCTATTACCAATATGTTTATTGAGAGGAAATATAACAAAATTATGTTACATGATGTTCAACAGTTTGTGATTTCTCAGAGGGAAACCAAATATCAACCAATTTTAGGAGTTTACCTTCCGATAGATTATGAGGTTGAATCGAACTCTACAAGCACATATAAAATGGCTTGTATACTGCCCTATACTCCGTTTGTTAACATAGTTAAGGAAATATTGTTAAAACATTGGGGCATTTTCCAAGTTAACCCTGAGTTATCTCGTATATTTGGGGACAAACCACTTATTGTTTACAAAATGTCATACAATTTGAAAAAAATTTTAGAAACTGGTAACACAACTAATTCTAGGGGTGGAGAATGTGGAATATCTACCTCCACCAAAAAATGTGGAAATTGCAATCAATGTAGATTTATTATGTGTCACACGGAATTATTTTTAGACAATAGTAACAGGACAGTAATTAGACTTGCTAAGGGTAACTGTAATACAGCATATGTAGTTTATATTGCCAAATGTGATGTATGTCCAGCATACTATGTGGGTAAAACTGAGAGGGCTTTCAAAAGAAGAATTTACGATCATTCATACTGTATTAGAAAGAAAGATTTAAATAATGCCTTGTACAGACATGTAGAAAGCAATGGTGACCAACATAGTTTTAAATTTGCTATTTTAGAACACATTAAATCTGATCTTAAGGGGGGCAACATCATAGATGTATTAAGTTACAAAGAGATATGGTGGCAATTATATACCGATGCTGCCACATTACCAGGACTAAACGATACTATTGCTATAAAACCTTTGTTGACTAGATAAAGTAACATAACATATATTTTTTCTTTTTTAACCAACTTTTATATAATTCTTAATTTTTATTGATACCAATTTCTAATAATGAAGGTTAATTTCTTTGAATTATATATAACCACATGAAGTATTATACACAACCACACCATTTTTTATATATATTTTTTATATACATTTTTTATATACATTTTTTATATACATTTTTTTACAAACATATTTAACTATTTATTAAGTATACAATTGTGATATTAATTAATCAATTCTTATATATATTTATTAAGCATTTTCATGTAACAGGTTTTGTACATTACATACCAATATTAACTAATGTACTACAGGAGCTGATTATTTACATACAATTTTGCACATTATTTCCCTTCAATACATTTAACATTTATATTCTATATAGTTAATCTATTTAGTTCATTATATTTAATATATATTTATTTTATTAATTAATCAATTCACATATTTATATAGTATAGTAATAATTTATTCTGTTCATTTTTTAGGAATTTTATAATTTTTAGTGAATTGTACAGCAAATGAAATGTTTTTAAAATTAAATGTTGCATATTTTGTCTATTTAAAACCTTTGTTGTTACCATTGTTACAGCATAAGTTTGGATGAGGTCAAGCTGAGTGTGTTTATGATGTTTTTATTATTATATTCAATTTTGGTTTTAGTGATTAAATTTAATTGTTGATACATAAATAAATTAGCACAGTAGCACTTTAAGTATTAATGTAACGTCAGACTAGATTCGCGCCTAAAAGTTTATTTAAAATGGCGTAAAAACAAAATGAATGAGTTCTGATGAAGCCTATAACTGATAGGTGAAAGCGCTAAACTCTTGTATTAACTCTTGTATCATGTTATTTTATTTTTGGTTGTTACAATAAACGTCTGCTGTGGTCGTCATCTACTGTGTTTCCTCATTAGTTGCATGAGAAGATAGCACAGTATTGTTTTATTTTTGGTTGTTTTTCCTCGCAACCCTGGTATTCTGAACTTCCTGAAGAGTGTCATTTTCAGAAAACAATTTCAAATTGAGCAAACAACAGAAATTGACCACATCCTGTGCTAAAGTGTATTCTTGAACAAAAAAGCCGGGGACAAAATTAAGCCCTTTATTAAGAATGTTAATTTGTAAATCAGTAAGGTGTACAGATGAAATATTTTGTACATTCATACTATTTGTTAATCTTCTATCATCAGTTGTAACAGACCTTCCAAACCCTCCACAGGTTTGGCATTTTTTATGCTTCCTACCCCCCCATCTGTACCTGAACCCAAAGGGTGTGACAAACTCCTTCTTTTGGGATCAAGTGAGGCATCTGTGTGGTTGCCCTCCCCTTCAGTACTGGAGGACGTCTCATCCCCTGATGTGTAGTTCAATGACTCCGACCTACATTTCAAAATGG
This sequence comes from Protopterus annectens, assembly GCF_019279795.1. Classification (NCBI taxonomy): domain Eukaryota; kingdom Metazoa; phylum Chordata; order Ceratodontiformes; family Protopteridae; genus Protopterus; species Protopterus annectens. The sequence continues at coordinate 279,568,952 of NC_056734.1, forward strand.
ATTTGGGTCTTTTTCTCTTGGGGGCCAAAGGTTTGTTGCTTGGAAGCCTAAAGGTGACATTCCTAGGCATATCAAATGGTTATAGAACTGACTTGTTACAATACAAGGACAAACATACAGATTTATCTAATTCTCTGGTTCGTCTGGTAACCACATATGGATGCAATACACGTGGGTTTATGAATATCATTAATAGACACTGGAACATTTTGATGGCTGAGGAGAGATTACACTCTTTTTTGAGGGACAGATGCTCTTTTTCCTTCAGAAGAGGACAGACATTGGGATCCCTGTTTAGCCTGTTTGGTCCTAGTTCCATTGTCCCCACTCAACATACACTGAGAGGTGGCCCAGTGTTGGGTTGCATACCATGTGGCCACTGTACTTATTGCAACAAAGTCCAACATACGAGGGATTTCAGTAGTCGCAATACGTCGGAAGTTTTCAACATCAACTTCTGGGCTAACTGTAGTACAGAGTGGGTCATCTATCTAGTCACATGTTCATGCTCCTCATTCTATGTGGGTCAAACTTCCAGGCCTTTTTGCCTCAGGACTGGAGAGCATCTTAGTGACATTAGAAACAGGCACCCTAACAATGCTCTGTTTAAACATGTCTGTAAACATAACTCTGCTTCTTTTCATTTTACTGTTATTGATTGCATTGTAGGTAAATGTAGGGATAAATCAGGATGGCATGATTTACTTAATTTCAAGGAACGTAAATGGATCATTAAATTAGGGGCTTTATTCCCACCTGGTGTTAATGACCAATTCTAATGCACCAAAGAACTGCCTTTATGTTACTATATATATAAATATACCTATATGAATGGTTACTATGTGTTTTTGTTAACTCACTGAAGAAGGCTATCACAGCCGAAACTGGTTTGAGACAGGTAGTTGGGCTTACTACCCTCTACCTAGCTTTGTGTTTTTTATATTAAATCTCTAAGGACACTAGCAAAGTTACAAAGGAGCAGATAACTTCCAATATTAAAGACACAGCCAAGTTGGGACTTTCCAGTTCTTGCGGGCACAACGACCACATGTTTAACAGCAACGCTAGTGTCCGTTCTACTCATGGTACTCAGCCTGTTGAATCTGGAGCGGCATCTAAGCGCAAAACTACTAATACTTCAACTTGCCGGCTCAATTCTACTTCGGAAAGTTTTTCCGAAGGTATTTTTTCTACAAAGCGTAAAACTACCTTAGTGGACAGTGCTGATATTGATTTACCAGCTGGTCAGTGTGCGATACCTAATATGGAGGGTAACCGAATGGACTCTACAGGTTTCACGTTTGACTTCTCCATTTACGATTTTGAAGAAGACGATGACATCATGTTGCGTACTGGGACTAAGCATAAGCGTGTTAAGCCTGTTAAGACCTATGCCCATTCAGTAGATGCTATTATGGCTAACAAAGGTACTGAATTTAAATCCAATACTTATAAAAAGACCAAGGAGGACAATAGTAATTGTTATAATCTGAATAATTTTTTAAGCAGTGACTGTAATTTTGATGATTTCAACAAGGGGAAGGATGGGTTCCCCATCAAAAAAGGTGTTAATAATTTAGCTTTAAAGGACAAAATTTACAAAATGGGAAATTTAATGTGCAAACTGGACAACATTAAAATTGAAAATGCTTATTTACATAAATGTTTAATTTTAAAGGTAGTCCCAATGGGACTACGTTTTTTAAAGTACCATTAGGAATTGAAATGAATGATGCTGTTATAAAAGATTTTAATGAATTCTTTGATGAGTGTGGTTTTAAGTTTATGAAGATGTTAATTAAGTACAATGATGAACTACTATTGCAACTTATAAGTGAGGTTGAAAAATTGAATGTAGAGACAGAAGGTGATTTACTGTTTGATGAATGGAATAATCTATATCGGAAACAATTTACGATTGTCGAAAAGAAATCTAAATTAGTTCATGAAAGAAAATGTAAGAAAATCAATAGGGACATTGTGCAGTACAAGGATAATAGAGTATACAGATGGAAAATTGAAGGGGGTATTAAGACTGATAGGCCTATGATGCATGATGATCAGTTCTACAGACATGAGGGTGCGAACAGAGTTGAAGGGTACGACATTTAGAAGAAGCGAACTTTGAATTTTATGACAATCAGGAATGGCATAAACAAAATTTTCAGAGGAATTGGAACCCTCAGTACTGGAAAAAAGCAGGATACAGGGCGGGGAATTTCAACCGTGGTCAGAATCAGCAACAAATGAAATACAGGGGACCAAATGGAATTGATACCAAACACTAACAACATTAAGAAAGATGACATAGAGAAAATTGTTACAAAGAAGGACAATGGGACAAATAAATTTGATGAGTTTAAAGTTTACAACTTTACTAATTTTAAAGTAGATGAAGTCCATCATAAGTTATTATCTAGAGGAATGAAGTTTATTCCTACCCCAAAATATGATTTGGTTGACCATTTGATTGAAACCAAATTATACACACGTAAACTTAATTTATCTGTCATGTTTCAAAATAAAAACAAAAACAAACAAGTAATAGATGGGGATGTTAAATTGTTAAAACCTAAAAGTACATTTGTTCCGTACATGAATCCTGTGGTGGAGCTGTTTGAAAAACAAGTCCACAGAGACCTTTATAAGCTTGCCGACACAGTGAAGAATATTAGAAATAGGGACAATTTGTCCAAAGAAGAAAGAGTAGAGTTAACCAATTTGAGAAACAACAACAATATACGTATCATGAAGCCTGACAAGGGAGGGGGGATTGTTATATATGATCAAATGGAATATATTTTGAAGTTACATACTATCCTTACTGAAACAGGCAGCTATACAACGGTTTCACTGAATGAAATCAATATTGCCTATCAGAGGATTAATTCCTATTTGGAAGAATTCTGGATCGATAACCGTATAAACAATGATTTATACAATTATTTAAAGGTGCAGTATCCAAAAATGGCGATACTGGTGTGTATCCCAAAAATACACAAAGATCCAGTCAATCCACCCTTCAGGCCAATAGTGTCAGGCAGTAGGGCAAAAACCTTTCCATTAGGTAAACTGGTTGATGTTTGGCTTAAAGATATATACAAGGGTATTCCCCACCTATTAAAAGATTCTTGGGACTTTTTAAGAAAATTTCCCATATGTATTGAAACTAGCAATCTTTATTATGTGACTATTGATGTCATCGACTTATTCTCCTGTATACCCAGTAGACAAGGTTTAGAGATGTTTTGTGAAAGCATAAGAAAATACACCAACTTTGACTGGGATAAAACATGTCTGATTATGGATTGTATGTCTCTTGTATTGGAGAATAATTTTATATTATTCGAAGGAGAATATTTTAAACAATGCAAGGGGTGGCAATGGGTTCAGCTAGTGCCCCAATTTATGCTAACCTTGTAATGCTGAATTGGGAAGAAGAAATCCTTTTTAAAAGTGTACATGTTACACATATATCCCATTACACCAGATTTCTGGATGATATTTACATTCTATGGAAAGGTAACATTAATGAACTTAATGATTTTATAACCTTTATCAATAACAGTAGTGACTTTTTGAAATTCACTTATACTATCAGTAAGGATGGGTTACCTTATCTTGATACTATTGTCTCACATGACGAGAAAGGTTTTAAATCAAACATTTATAGAAAGAACACTTTCTCCAATGATTATTTACAATATGACAGTAATCACCCTAGGAAGATGTTGCGTAATATTTTTAAGGGTCAATTAATTAGAGCGGCCAGAATGACATCAAGATATGAAGAAATGATAGCCGAGGTTGATTCTATTACCAATATGTTTATTGAGAGGAAATATAACAAAATTATGTTACATGATGTTCAACAGTTTGTGATTTCTCAGAGGGAAACCAAATATCAACCAATTTTAGGAGTTTACCTTCCGATAGATTATGAGGTTGAATCGAACTCTACAAGCAAATATAAAATGGCTTGTATACTGCCCTATACTCCGTTTGTTAACATAGTTAAGGAAATATTGTTAAAACATTGGGGCATTTTCCAAGTTAACCCTGAGTTATCTCGTATATTTGGGGACAAACCACTTATTGTTTACAAAATGTCATACAATTTGAAAAAAATTTTAGAAACTGGTAACACAACTAATTCTAGGGGTGGAGAATGTGGAATATCTACCTCCACCAAAAAATGTGGAAATTGCAATCAATGTAGATTTATTATGTGTCACACGGAATTATTTTTAGACAATAGTAACAGGACAGTAATTAGACTTGCTAAGGGTAACTGTAATACAGCATATGTAGTTTATATTGCCAAATGTGATGTATGTCCAGCATACTATGTGGGTAAAACTGAGAGGGCTTTCAAAGAAGAATTTACGATCATTCATACTGTATTAGAAAGAAAGATTTAAATAATGCCTTGTACAGACATGTAGAAAGCAATGGTGACCAACATAGTTTTAAATTTGCTATTTTAGAACACATTAAATCTGATCTTAAGGGGGGCAACATCATAGATGTATTAAGTTACAAAGAGATATGGTGGCAATTATATACCGATGCTGCCACATTACCAGGACTAAACGATACTATTGCTATAAAACCTTTGTTGACTAGATAAAGTAACATAACATATATTTTTTCTTTTTTAACCAACTTTTATATAATTCTTAATTTTTATTGATACCAATTTCTAATAATGAAGGTTAATTTCTTTGAATTATATATAACCACATGAAGTATTATACACAACCACACCATTTTTTATATATATTTTTTTATATACATTTTTTATATACATTTTTTATATACATTTTTTTACAAACATATTTAACTATTTATTAAGTATACAATTGTGATATTAATTAATCAATTCTTATATATATTTATTAAGCATTTTCATGTAACAGGTTTTGTACATTACATACCAATATTAACTAATGTACTACAGGAGCTGATTATTTACATACAATTTTGCACATTATTTCCCTTCAATACATTTAACATTTATATTCTATATAGTTAATCTATTTAGTTCATTATATTTAATATATATTTATTTTATTAATTAATCAATTCACATATTTATATAGTATAGTAATAATTTATTCTGTTCATTTTTTAGGAATTTTATAATTTTTAGTGAATTGTACAGCAAATGAAATGTTTTTAAAATTAAATGTTGCATATTTTGTCTATTTAAAACCTTTGTTGTTACCATTGTTACAGCATAAGTTTGGATGAGGTCAAGCTGAGTGTGTTTATGATGTTTTTATTATTATATTCAATTTTTGGTTTTAGTGATTAAATTTAATTGTTGATACATAAATAAATTAGCACAGTAGCACTTTAAGTATTAATGTAACGTCAGACTAGATTCGCGCCTAAAAGTTTATTTAAAATGGCGTAAAAACAAAATGAATGAGTTCTGATGAAGCCTATAACTGATAGGTGAAAGCGCTAAACTCTTGTATTAACTCTTGTATCATGTTATTTTATTTTTGGTTGTTACAATAAACGTCTGCTGTGGTCGTCATCTACTGTGTTTCCTCATTAGTTGCATGAGAAGATAGCACAGTATTGTTTTATTTTTGGTTGTTTTTCCTCGCAACCCTGGTATTCTGAACTTCCTGAAGAGTGTCATTTTCAGAAAACAATTTCAAATTGAGCAAACAACAGAAATTGACCACATCCTGTGCTAAAGTGTATTCTTGAACAAAAAAGCCGGGGACAAAATTAAGCCCTTTATTAAGAATGTTAATTTGTAAATCAGTAAGGTGTACAGATGAAATATTTTGTACATTCATACTATTTGTTAATCTTCTATCATCAGTTGTAACAGACCTTCCAAACCCTCCACAGGTTTGGCATTTTTTATGCTTCCTACCCCCCCATCTGTACCTGAACCCAAAGGGTGTGACAAACTCCTTCTTTTGGGATCAAGTGAGGCATCTGTGTGGTTGCCCTCCCCTTCAGTACTGGAGGACGTCTCATCCCCTGATGTGTAGTTCAATGACTCCGACCTACATTTCAAAATGGATTTGGGTCTTTTTTCTCTTGGGGGCCAAAGGTTTGTTGCTTGGAAGCCTAAAGGTGACATTCCTAGGCATATCAAATGGTTATAGAACTGACTTGTTACAATACAAGGACAAACATACAGATTTATCTAATTCTCTGGTTCGTCTGGTAACCACATATGGATGCAATACACGTGGGTTTATGAATATCATTAATAGACACTGGAACATTTTGATGGCTGAGGAGAGATTACACTCTTTTTGAGGGACAGATGCTCTTTTTCCTTCAGAAGAGGACAGACATTGGGATCCCTGTTTAGCCTGTTTGGTCCTAGTTCCATTGTCCCCACTCAACATACACTGAGAGGTGGCCCAGTGTTGGGTTGCATACCATGTGGCCACTGTACTTATTGCAACAAAGTCCAACATACGAGGGATTTCAGTAGTCGCACACGTCGGAAGTTTTCAACATCAACTTCTGGGCTAACTGTAGTACAGAGTGGGTCATCTATCTAGTCACATGTTCATGCTCCTCATTCTATGTGGGTCAAACTTCCAGGCCTTTTTGCCTCAGGACTGGAGAGCATCTTAGTGACATTAGAAACAGGCACCCTAACAATGCTCTGTTTAAACATGTCTGTAAACATAACTCTGCTTCTTTTCATTTTACTGTTATTGATTGCATTGTAGGTAAATGTAGGGATAAATCAGGATGGCATGATTTACTTAATTTCAAGGAACGTAAATGGATCATTAAATTAGGGGCTTTATTCCCACCTGGTGTTAATGACCAATTCTAATGCACCAAAGAACTGCCTTTATGTTACTATATATATAAATATACCTATATGAATGGTTACTATGTGTTTTGTTAACTCACTGAAGAAGGCTATCACAGCGAAACTGGTTTGAGACAGGTAGTTGGGCTTACTACCCTCTACCTAGCTTTGTGTTTTTTATATTAAATCTCTAAGGACACTAGCAAAGTTACAAAGGAGCAGATAACTTCCAATATTAAAGACACAGCCAAGTTGGGACTTTCCAGTTCTTGCGGGCACAACGACCGCATGTTTAACAGCAACGCTAGTGTCCGTTCTACTCATGGTACTCAGCCTGTTGAATCTGGAGCGGCATCTAAGCGCAAAACTACTAATACTTCAACTTGCCGGCTCAATTCTACTTCGGAAAGTTTTTCCGAAGGTATTTTTTCTACAAAGCGTAAAACTACCTTAGTGGACAGTGCTGATATTGATTTACCAGCTGGTCAGTGTGCGATACCTAATATGGAGGGTAACCGAATGGACTCTACAGGTTTCACGTTTGACTTCTCCATTTACGATTTTGAAGAAGACGATGACATCATGTTGCGTACTGGGACTAAGCATAAGCGTGTTAAGCCTGTTAAGACCTATGCCCATTCAGTAGATGCTATTATGGCTAACAAAGGTACTGAATTTAAATCCAATACTTATAAAAAGACCAAGGAGGACAATAGTAATTGTTATAATCTGAATAATTTTTTAAGCAGTGACTGTAATTTTGATGATTTCAACAAGGGGAAGGATGGGTTCCCCATCAAAAAAGGTGTTAATAATTTAGCTTTAAAGGACAAAATTTACAAAATGGGAAATTTAATGTGCAAACTGGACAACATTAAAATTGAAAATGCTTATTTACATAAATGTTTAATTTTAAAGGTAGTCCCAATGGGACTACGTTTTTTTTAAAGTACCATTAGGAATTGAAATGAATGATGCTGTTATAAAAGATTTTAATGAATTCTTTGATGAGTGTGGTTTTAAGTTTATGAAGATGTTAATTAAGTACAATGATGAACTACTATTGCAACTTATAAGTGAGGTTGAAAAATTGAATGTAGAGACAGAAGGTGATTTACTGTTTGATGAATGGAATAATCTATATCGGAAACAATTTACGATTGTCGAAAAGAAATCTAAATTAGTTCATGAAAGAAAATGTAAGAAAATCAATAGGGACATTGTGCAGTACAAGGATAATAGAGTATACAGATGGAAAATTGAAGGGGGTATTAAGACTGATAGGCATATGATGCATGATGATCAGTTCTACAGACATGAGGATGCGAACAGAGTTGAAGGGGTACGACATTTAGAAGAAGCGAACTTTGAATTTTATGACAATCAGGAATGGCATAAACAAAATTTTCAGAGGAATTGGAACCCTCAGTACTGGAAAAAAGCAGGATACAGGGCGGGGAATTTCAACCGTGGTCAGAATCAGCAACAAATGAAATACAGGGGGACCAAATGGAATTGATACCAAACACTAACAACATTAAGAAAGATGACATAGAGAAAATTGTTACAAAGAAGGACAATGGGACAAATAAATTTGATGAGTTTAAAGTTTACAACTTTACTAATTTTAAAGTAGATGAAGTCCATCATAAGTTATTATCTAGAGGAATGAAGTTTATTCCTACCCCAAAATATGATTTGGTTGACCATTTGATTGAAACCAAATTATACATACGTAAACTTAATTTATCTGTCATGTTTCAAAATAAAAACAAAAACAAACAAGTAATAGATGGGGATGTTAAATTGTTAAAACCTAAAAGTACATTTGTTCCGTACATGAATCCTGTGGTGGAGCTGTTTGAAAAACAAGTCCACAGAGATCTTTATAAGCTTGCCGACACAGTGAAGAATATTAGAAATAGGGACAATTTGTCCAAAGAAGAAAGAGTAGAGTTAACCAATTTGAGAAACAACAACAATATACGTATCATGAAGCCTGACAAGGGAGGGGGGATTGTTATATATGATCAAATGGAATATATTTTGAAATTACATACTATCCTTACTGAAACAGGCAACTATACAACGGTTTCACTGAATGAAATCAATATTGCCTATCAGAGGATTAATTCCTATTTGGAAGAATTCTGGATTGATAACCATATAAACAATGATTTGCACAATTATTTAAAGGTGCAGTATCCAAAAATGGCGATACTGGTGGGTATCCCAAAAATACACAAAGATCCAGTCAATCCACCCTTCAGGCCAATAGTGTCAGGCAGTAGGGCAAAAACCTTTCCATTAGGTAAACTGGTTGATGTTTGGCTTAAAGATATATACAAGGGTATTCCCCACCTATTAAAAGATTCTTGGGACTTTTTAAGAAAATTTCCCATATGTATTGAAACTAGCAATCTTTATTATGTGACTATTGATGTCATCGACTTATTCTCCTGTATACCCAGTAGACAAGGTTTAGAGATGTTTTGTGAAAGCATAAGAAAATACACCAACTTTGACTGGGATAAAACATGTCTGATTATGGATTGTATGTCTCTTGTATTGGAGAATAATTTTATATTATTCGAAGGAGAATATTTTAAACAATGCAAGGGGGTGGCAATGGGTTCAGCTAGCGCCCCGATTTATGCCAACCTTGTAATGCTGAATTGGGAAGAAGAAATCCTTTTTAAAAGTGTACATGTTACACATATATCCCATTACACCAGATTTATGGATGATATTTACATTCTATGGAAAGGTAACATTAATGAACTTAATGATTTTATAACCTTTATCAATAACAGTAGTGACTTTTTGAAATTCACTTATACTATCAGTAAGGATGGGTTACCTTATCTTGTTACTATTGTCTCACATGACGAGAAAGGTTTTAAATCAAACATTTATAGAAAGAACACTTTCTCCAATGATTATTTACAATATGACAGTAATCACCCTAGGAAGATGTTGCGTAATATTTTTAAGGGTCAATTAATTAGTGCGGCCAGAATGACATCAAGATATGAAGAAATGATAGCCGAGGTTGATTCTATTACCAATATGTTTATTGAGAGGAAATATAACAAAATTATGTTACATGATGTTCAACAGTTTGTGATTTCTCAGAGGGAAACCAAATATCAACCAATTTTATGAGTTTACCTTCCGATAGATTATGAGGTTGAATCGAACTCTACAAGCAAATATAAAATGGCTTGTATACTGCCCTATACTCCGTTTGTTAACATAGTTAAGGAAATATTGTTAAAACATTGGGGCATTTTCCAAGTTAACCCTGAGTTATCTCGTATATTTGGGGACAAACCACTTATTGTTTACAAAATGTCATACAATTTGAAAAAAATTTTAGAAATTGGTAACACAACTAATTCTAGGGGTGGAGAATGTGGAATATCTACCTCCACCAAAAAATGTGAAAATTGCAATCAATGTAGATTTATTATGTGTCACACGGAATTATTTTTAGACAATAGTAACAGGACAGTAATTAGACTTGCTAAGGGTAACTGTAATACAGCATATGTAGTTTATATTGCCAAATGTGATGTATGTCCAGCATACTATGTGGGTAAAACTGAGAGGGCTTTCAAAAGAAGAATTTACGATCATTCATACTGTATTAGAAAGAAAGATTTAAATAATGCCTTGTACAGACATGTAGAAAGCAATGGTGACCAACATAGTTTTAAATTTGCTATTTTAGAACACATTAAATCTGATCTTAAGGGGGGCAACATCATAGATGTATTAAGTTACAAAGAGATATGGTGGCAATTATATACCGATGCTGCCACATTACCAGGACTAAACGATACTATTGCTATAAAACCTTTGTTGACTAGATAAAGTGACATAACATATATTTTTTTCTTTTTTAACCAACTTTTATATAATTCTTAATTTTTATTGATACCAATTTCTAATAATGAAGGTTAATTTCTTTGAATTATATATAACCACATGAAGTATTATACACAACCACACCATTTTTATATTCATTTTTATATACATTTTTATATACATTTTTGTATACATTTTTTTACAAACATATTTAACTATTTATTAAGTATACAATTGTGATATTAATTAATCAATTCTTATATATATTTATTAAGCATTTTCATGTAAAAGGTTTTGTACATTACATACCAATATTAACTAATGTACTACAGGAGCTGATTATTTACATACAATTTTGCACATTATTTCCCTTCAATACATTTAACATTTATATTCTATATAGTTAATCTATTTAGTTCATTATATTTAATATATATTTATTTTATTAATTAATCAATTCACATATTTATATAGTATAGTAATAATTTATTCTGTTCATTTTTTAGGAATTTTATAATTTTTAGTGAATTGTACAGCAAATGAAATGTTTTTAAAATTAAATGTTGCATATTTTGTCTATTTAAAACCTTTGTTGTTACCATTGTTACAGCATAAGTTTGGATGAGGTCAAGCTGAGTGTGTTTATGATGTTTTTATTATTATATTCAATTTTTGGTTTTAGTGATTAAATTTAATTGTTGATACATAAATAAATTAGCACAGTAGCACTTTAAGTATTAATGTAACGTCAGACTAGATTCGCGCCTAAAAGTTTATTTAAAATGGCGTAAAAACAAAATGAATGAGTTCTGATGAAGCCTATAACTGATAGGTGAAAGCGCTAAACTCTTGTATTAACTCTTGTATCATGTTATTTTATTTTTGGTTGTTACAATAAACGTCTGCTGTGGTCATCATCTACTGTGTTTCCTCATTAGTTGCGTGAGAAGATAGCACAGTATTGTTTTATTTTTGGTTGTTTTTCCTCGCAACACTGGTATTCTGAACTTCCTGAATAGTGTCATTTTCAGAAAACAATTTCAAATTGAGCAAACAACAGAAATTGACCACATCCTGTGCTAAAGTGTATTCTTGAACAAAAAAGCCGGGGACAAAATTAAGCCCTTTATTAAGAATGTTAATTTGTAAATCAGTAAGGTGTACAGATGAAATATTGTGTACATTCATACTATTTGTTAATCTGCTATCATCAGTTGTAACAGACCTTCCAAACCCTCCACAGGTTTGGCGTTTTTTATGCTTCCTACCCCCCCGTCTGTACCTGAACCCAAAGGGTGTGACAAACTCCTTCTTTTGGGATCAGGTGAGGCATCTGTGTGGTTGCCCTCCCCTTCAGTACTGGAGGACGTCTCATCCCCTGATGTGTAGTTCAATGACTCCGACCTACATTTCAAAATGGATTTGGGTCTTTTTCTCTTGGGGGCCAAAGGTTTGTTGCTTGGAAGCCTAAAGGTGACATTCCTAGGCATATCAAATGGTTATAGAACTGACTTGTTACAATACAAGGACAAACATACAGATTTATCTAATTCTCTGGTTCGTCTGGTAACCACATATGGATGCAATACACGTGGGTTTATGAATATCATTAATAGACACTGGAACATTTTGATGGCTGAGGAGAGATTACACTCTTTTTTGAGGGACAGATGCTCTTTTTCCTTCAGAAGAGGACAGACATTGGGATCCCTGTTTAGCCTGTTTGGTCCTAGTTCCATTGTCCCCACTCAACATACACTGAGAGGTGGCCCAGTGTTGGGTTGCATACCATGTGGCCACTGTACTTATTGCAACAAAGTCCAACATACGAGGGATTTCAGTAGTCGCAATACGTCGGAAGTTTTCAACATCAACTTCTGGGCTAACTGTAGTACAGAGTGGGTCATCTATCTAGTCACATGTTCATGCTCCTCATTCTATGTGGGACAAACTTCCAGGCCTTTTCGCCTCAGGACTGGAGAGCATCTTAGTGACATTAGAAACAGGCACCCTAACAATGCTCTGTTTAAACATGTCTATAAACATAACTCTGCTTCTTTTCATTTTACTGTTATTGATTGCATTGTAGGTAAATGTAGGGATAAATCAGGATGGCATGATTTACTTAATTTCAAGGATCGTAAATGGATCATTAAATTAGGGGCTTTATTCCCACCTGGTATTAATGACCAGTTCTAATGCACCAAAGAACTGCCTTTATGTTACTATATATATAAATATACCTATATGAATGGTTACTATGTGTTTTTGTTAACTCACTGAAGAAGGCTATCACAGCCGAAACTGGTTTGAGACAGGTAGTTGGGCTTACTACCCTCTACCTAGCTTTGTGTTTTTTATATTAAATCTCTATGACAGCGGGCAAGTTCTTGTCTGGACCTGCTCCCAATGGGGCAAGCACCATCCTCAGTGGCAGTTCCACCAGAAGGTGGTGCAGAGCCAACAGAGGTGGAGGTCCAAGGCTGGGCCCCAGATATGCTGGTGCTCAGTGCCATGGCCAGCTGAAGTGGGACAAGAGGTTCTGCCGGGACCTCCAAACCCATACAGCCTATGGTATTGCAGTTTTAACACAGTTATGGCTTAGTAATGGTCAACAGCATTCAGGATTACTTATAACAGCATGCATAGAGATGTCCATCAACCCAACACAACAAATGGTATACATTTGCAGAGGGAGCACAACACATGCATACTGCATGCCATCTGTACAAAGTGTAGAAGACTTGTGACTGCAGCTATGAACAGTGGCCCATTATTGGCATGTCACTGAGCACCTCAGACATTGACTGTCATACCACTGTTTCATGTGACATATGTCCAATCAGGGATGCGATGGCAGTAACTCTCATCACTATCACCATGTATGTTCAGTGAGTAACACAGGAAACAGATGGTTCCACACACTGACCAGTCCACAGATGGCCCTACAGATGGGTGGTTCCCTCACAAACAGAGCACTGTCTTGTCAGTTTTAAAACATGCAGAATAGCCATTACCACACACAACTTGTTAAACAGGCAGTAGTCTCAATAAAGCATAGCTACACTTACATGCTGTAGTCATGTCTGGTACATCACCCTCCTGTCTTTAGGCTATTTTCTCTTGTGTATGTTGTGAACATCCAGGTATCATCTGTGATGCTGTTTACCAAACACCAGATCCAGGTTGCACTCATGGTGACTGTCATGGATAAACACCAACATGATGTTCCTAGATTTTGTACTGTGTTTCCATGCGATTGGCTATGGAAACATCACCACAGCTGTTCCACATGCAATCAGCTAGAGGAGGACTGCAATAGCTGCAGAGGCCATCACCTGATCATGACCATGACTTACAAAACACAAGCTGCTGCTGAGCAGGTGTACAACTTCACATCCACCAGAGAGTGTGTGGGAGGGAAAGACAGAAGCAAAGTACATTAGAGAAGGGCTTGGATACTAAAACCCAAGCATCATCTGTAACACACCTACCAGTAGAGGGGTTCAAATCCCTGACTGACTAGTCATTACTATTACAAGTGCATGCAGTTATTCCATGTGCCACAAAGCTGACATGTTGGTGTGCTGTAAGAACATATATGTGTGCTGGTGAGTGACATCTGCAACAGAGATATAGTAGACATACATTAGGTGTAGCACACATGGCTGTCCTCATGAATGGATGCCATTGTCAGCACAACCACACTCTCTAATGGACTCAGACACATTGCCACAGTTTGCCAGGCCCACAAATACACTTCCTAACTACTTAGTTTGCCACAATGCAGTAATACACAGGTACTACATGCACCACAGGGGATATCTGGAGGTTCTATGGGCTAGGGCATGTGAACGTGTCTGACATCAGTCAGTATCCAATGAGAGTTATACTGGGTGTGACTGTGTTTGGGAGCATCATACCCCACACGCAGACACAAGGTGCCAGTACTGACTTGCATGTGTGCATAACTTCATGGGTGTGTAGTGGTTGGTTGTGCAAGATGGCTGTACAAGGCTGGGTGAGGGGTAATCCTTGGCATCACACCACCCGACAATGGTGTGCAGTGTGGTACAGTGGTGTAGTGTCTGCAATATCCCACACAGATGGGTATTTTATGAACTGTCCTGACATCCTGGTTACCATTGTGTATGGCCATTGCTTTGCAATGCATGCCATGTCTGTGT